>NC_046157.1:76480133-76780133 GCF_011064425.1 Rattus rattus | reverse complement strand
ATAGTTTGAGTGACTAACATGCTATATTTGCAGATTTATATTAGCTATTTATATCTATAATTTTGTTAACTGATTCTAGATGTTACCCTTTTTAATTTAACAACATTTGGCTTTTTTTCCCCCACTGACATTTGCTTTTTTATTGAGTATCAAACCCAGAGCCTCACACATACTGGGTAAGTGATCCACCACAGAGAAACCATAATCATATACGTTTTCAAATTAAAAAAAAAAAAAACTGTAAGTCTCCTTTGGTTTTTACATTTTTTTCCAATCAAAGCATCTTCTATTTCTTGTCTTTTGAACGCATGCTAGAATTCCTGATAATACTTTTGATCTAAATATACTAATCTGTTTTTATGCAATTTAACTTCATCTGTTATTTAACATTTTGTTGCGTTTGTTTTAGTCGTTGTTTTTGTTATTTCAGAGTGTCAAAGAAGTTCTACTTGGGAAGTTTAGTTGCTTTAGTGATTGCGACCAGACAGTGCCCTTGTAGAGGACTCGCTTCAGTTCCTAGCATCCACGTGGCAGCTCACAACCATGTGTAACTCCAGTTAGAAAGGCTACAGCGCCCTCTTTTGGCCATATCGGGTAACAGGCAAGGACATGGTGCACATACATTGATATAGGCAAAGACTCACACAAATAAAAAAGAAAAAGTAAATCTACACACCAATAGTATAAGTTTTTCTCAAAGCCTTACACGGTGGTCCTACCTGTAATCATAACATTTTGGAGCAAAATGCAGGAGGAGCAGGAGTCTGAGATCAACCTGGGGTGTTTACTGAGAACTTGTTTAAAAAAAATAAAGAAAAAAATCTTCTTGACATTTTACACCAACACATTGTATTCAAGACCTCATTTATAAGTTAATTTTGGTTTGAGAGATCGCTTATAATTATTTAGACAGTAACAAAAATTGTAGTTCAACTTATAAAGCGTTTTTTTTCATATTTGCATGATCTATTTTTTATTTTTTCTTGTTGTTCGAACTGGATTTGAACTCACAGTCTTCTCACAGTTGCTGGGGTTACAGATTAACCTACTTTACTCTCCCCACCTGTTCTCATGATTTCATAGTTATCAAGAATATTCATCACATCACTAGATCTGGAGCCAGTGGTCACCAGAGCTCCTGAATTGTATTTTATGTAATAATGTACAAAGATTATCACCTTTCAGTGTTTCATGACTTCTCAACTATTAATGATATCATAATTAATACCAAGTTTAAAATACCGTCTGGCACACAATAAACGCTCAGTAGTTGTTAACAGCTACTATTCAGTAAAGCTTTATAGTAACCATGTATACTCATTCAGTCTGATGTGGTTCATTTCTTTTATCTTTGCCTTAACTTGGTAAGGTAGAAAGTCATTTTACTGTCTGAGTAACTGAAGAACAGGTAGATTAAGTTCTGATCAAAAGTCATCCAGTATGTGGCAATGCTCGGATAGGAATGCCAGACCTTTAAATTCTGAGGAAATGTCTTACTGACTTCTATTATATATGATGAAGATGGGTTGATCTTCGCCTAAATGTGACTCTCTGTCTCTGCGTCTCTCCGTCTCCCTGTCTCTCCCTCTTTGTGTTTCCTCTCCCCCCTTGCCATCTTCCCCACCCCCCTCTACACACACACACACACACACACACACACACACACACACACACACACTTGACTTTTAGCTTATCTCAAAGGTTCAGAAAGAAAACACAGAAACAAAGTTAATTCTGTAAATTATCTCATATTCTTTTACTTCTTTTTCAGCACCTGCCTCTCTACACAATCTTATGAGTACAGAGTTATACTACATGACTTACACGGAGACCATTTCTTGTGAGCCATAGACAGGCTATGAGGAATAGTTCAATTCTATTCTAGAAGATGCTCTATTGATGCTAGCAAGTATTTGTGGATTGTTTAAATATTAAAAAAAATGGTGAAGAGAAAGTAATGAAAATGTAGGAGTCCCATTAGGTAAGAAAGTGAATCTTAATCTAAATTAATGTATTCAGTTAGCCTAAGTGGCATTAAATTTCAGTATTCACACAACTCATAACTTTTGAGAAGATGATGGATTTTATTCAATGCACTTTTTAAAGGAAAAGGCTACACTGCCATATGGCTTGAAAGGGGACTGAGTCGCACCAGAAGCCCTTGTTACTTAAACACTTATCAGTCTTGAATGTCACTCTTGGCTGTTTACTGATTGTGAAAACAGCAATGAATACATATGTTATATGGTTTACTTTTGCATAAGTTCCTTCGTATCCAGAAATCAAGCTTCTTCTATTGCCCAGGGAAGAGATAATGTCAAAGATTGGCAATGCTTCTGAAGATGAATGTTCCCATAATGCTGTCGAAAGGGTAAGCTTGTAACTTACAGAAAATAAATGTCAAGGTGAGACGCAGACTTAGGAATAATGCTTACCCACAAGGGCCGTATCCCCGCTGTACTATAGCTGGTGGCTAGATTTATCATTTGTCTCCCTCACTAAAACTGATCCAGGCATTTCCAAACAATACCCTGCTGGGCCTGAGTTAATTTAATTGGAGCACCTCTTTGTTCTGTTCCATTACCTAGCATTAATGTACGAGACGTAAAGGTACACTTTGGAGTATATAAATCTTTTGCAAGTGATATATTTACTATTTAGCTTCAATGAGGAGTAAGGCTTTCTTTTTTTTAAACTCATAATGTTAAGGAAAATAAAAGGAACAGGCGATTATCTTCCTTAGCAGCCTTACTAGGTAACACAAGGATATCATATGGTGTAGCAAGGGGTGCATGCAGAACACAGCAAATGAGTTGATGTTGTACCGAGTGGTTCTTCCCCCTTTGCGCATCTGACTCCTTTTTCATTTAGGCATCTTTAAAGATGAAAGAAGCAGAATGTTCTCCTAGGTACTGCAACACGATTATTTAATTAGAATCATCTGGCGCCGGCTTAGTTCAGGACACAAGCTAATCTAGCATGGGGCTATAGAGGGAGCTGAGGTAAACTGGTGCAGAGAGAGGGAAAAGGTGTTTCATTTCCTCTGAAGGAGATCAAAGGATACATCTGATTCTGTGGGATAACCCCAGAGTCTTGTCTTGTTTTTAAGAGTGCCTGGGATATGTTAAGTAAGAAAGTTCAGGCAACTATTATTATTGTTGAAGTGGAAGAAATGCTCTAAAATTTCTGTGTAATACACAATGATTGCTGTAATATAGCCATAAAAGTAAAGGCAAGAAGACATTACCATAATGTGGGATTCGGATGAAACATCAGAAAATACGCTCACATCACACTTGGCTCTGGGGCTACTCCGGCACTCTCTGTATCCATTCTGGTTACTTTCACGGCTTTTGCTGTTGTGTTTTGTTTGTTTTGATTTATCCTCATTACCACTTTAAAGTGTTATTTATTCTGTTTGCCTTATTTTCTGTCTCTATGGAGAACCACCATGGGAAGTGCCAGTGCTTATAAACAAGATTTTATCTTAGTGTTTGGAGTATAGAGTCAGTGATTTAAACTTTTGTGAATGCATATGATTTCAAATAATTATGAAAAGGCACATGGCTAAATCTGAAGCCAGTGCATGATTCAAATCAGAAAACTATGTAGTTTGATCAATATTGTAAGGAAAAATGGAAGCAATTTAGTAAAATATGCAAGAAGCATAGTGTGATATAAATTATTGCTAGTGTTGTTATGGAGATACAAGCATATAATACTTTTCTTTGGCCTGTTACTAGAAGAAGATTTTTTTGCAATAGTGACATTGTTTTCTGGATTCAGTACCAGAGGCTTTAGTAGTTACAGAACATCTATTCTGTAAGTCATGCTGCCAAGTGCTTTACAATGTCTTACTATATTCCAGGCTCGCTAAATGAATGTAATTTTAGTGGACACAAGAGATATGCTAATCCCTGTTCACTGTGAGATACAGTTACATATATATTGTTGATTAAAAGGTAAATAATCCCAGTTCTTAGGTTAGAAACAAGATGTTAATTTTATGTCTCATACATGGACAAATATCCAAAAAGACCCAACCAAACATTCTGATATGTATGTATTTTGAAACTCTTATTCTCTCCAAATATTTCACTTATCTACTGTAATAAGTGTGCAAGTAGTGAGGGTGAGTTAGCTTTAGCTCAGGGTCATTTCATTTGTTTCCTTTTGGAGAATGCCATGCATGAGCACTTAGTTTACATTATCCTACCCCTCCTTTCTTCTCCCCCATTCCTTCCATGGGCACCCCTTCACAAAGGCATGGCTGCTTACTCCTTAATTATAATTATTACACACACACACACACACACACACACACACACACACACACACACACACCTACCTCTAAGGATGGCTAGCCTATCAGGTAGTTTGTCCCTGAGGATGACTGGTTTACCCCCTCCCAGCACCTATCAATTACCTGTAGTTTTTCTAGGAGATAAGACTCCTGAAAATGTCTTGGCCATGTTGATATTTTCGATGGCGTTGCCATTTTTTAGGTCCTGTTTAGGAGGCCATATTGTTGAGCTTGGGTGTCATGCACAACAGGTAGGGCAAGTTTGCCTCTGCAAAGGGAATTGGAGAGATCAGAATAAGACAAAATGTAAGAAAATAATTCCTGATACCTTCAACTCTAGCAATATTTTGTATATATACTGGTGTTTATTGGTATTTGTATGCGTGTGTGTTTGTGTGTGAAAGTGTGTGCATGTATGAGATTAGCTGCTGTCTAGAACCTCAAGTCTGTAGTAAAACCAATACAATTTCATCACTCTCAATGGGAGCCTGGACATTCGATTATGAAATTTAAAAGATTCAATGAAAGGTTTTAATAAAATTAGAATTTGCTTTGTACTAAACTGATCTTGTAAATAAATGTCACTGTTGTTACGTGACACAAAGTCCCTAACATTTGAGCTAACACTACTCTTCTCATGGTTCCCATAGAGCATGCAGATTACAAACAAAGTGCTTGACTAAGACTTTAAAAACTAGGTTAGATAAACTCTGAATTTTAAATGACAGTTAACCCGTGCTAGATATCTTTCTGACCTAGAAAAAAGGTATAAATAAAAAATAATGGTGCCACAGATATGCTTAGGACCCTACAGATAACTGTTCATTAAAAAGTGAAATTTTTGTTTAATGCTTTTGTTGGGTGCTTGGAACTCAACCCTAAGTAAGACCTTGTTTTTTGCTAAGCAATCACTTTACTCCCTAAAAGTGAGTTTTTATGAAGTCTGGTAATGAAATGGAAATTAAATCTTGCCCAAATTATTTAATTATGGTGCTCTGAGAACTGAAATTATTTTGAGGTACATCATATGCTATACTGATTATGACAGTTCCTTTCCTAACGAAACCTGTATCAGTGATTCAGAAGTTGACAATGATGAACAATTGAAATAACACTATAGAACACAGATTACAGCTGTCATGATTTTGTAAAATACATTTTCCCTTGGTAAGTACATGTAGTAAGGGATAGCATCTTCTTTATCTTACTGTATCTCTTTTTGTTTCCAACAGTTTCAACAGATTAAAAGTTGAGATGAAAGAGAAGGAAGAATACAAAAGATTAAGGGAAAAGGAGTTGAATATTAGAAAGGAAAAATTGGTCATACATCAAGGGTCTCAAAGGTCAGTGGAGAATCTAGTGAGTAAGGACAGCTCCACTAGTCATAAAAGGAGTGAATGTTCCCAGTTCACACAGTGCCTTTAGGGAAATACATTGAAGCACAAAACGATGAAGGATCCTGCCCATGTCTTTTTAAATTATTTTCCTAATATCTATTTGATTTATACTTGTTTTCTCTAACATAGAGAGGAAAACTGATCTAAGATTCATGAAAACAGAAACAGAATGAGCCCGCAGAACTAGGCAAGGATGCGAGTTTGTAAAAACCGGCTGCAGAATTCTAATTTGAAAATAACTAATAACAAGAACAGAAGTTCATGAGAGTTCGCAGCGATTTTGTAATATTTTAATTGCTCCTTTCATATTAAAGAACACCATGTAAAAGTGTTGAGAAACAGTGACCAAGTATAGATTAATATGTAAGTACTGAGAAAACCCATTTCATTTATATTCATATCTGAACTTTGAGCACATATTTCTATTTAATGAATATGGGCGAATAAGGCAGAAAACATCATCTGTTCAAACACAGTTGGTAGTTTAAGGTTTCATTTTCCTATGAAACATTTTGCAAATGAACTGATTTCATCAACATATTCAAAGCCCTGTCCAGCAGCAGTTAAAGGTTACCTGTACTACTCTGAAGTATATGTCACATCAGGCAAGATTTTAATATAAAAGTATGATGTGAACTTCTGTAAAAATATTTTTTGAAATAAAGTAGTTTTTAATGTTTTGTATTTACAAAATTTTCCATCATTTACTGTAACTCAAAATTATGCAAGTTTTACTGCAAGCATTTAGTGTAGGAACAAAAGGTCTTTAAAATCTATGCAAGCTGGTCGCTGCCACCTCGGAGAGCCCGTGGGCAGAACCCCGCGAGAGAACTTGAGCCTCGGGACCAAAGGTAAGCCTAACTTATCTGCTGCAAGTGACTTGCCGGGTGGAATCGGGACAACAGAGGCAGAATCCCTCTAGGACCAGGCACGTCCGGTGTTTACCGGAAGTCCCACACCCGCGGATCCCGGCCCGCAGCAGCTCTCTGCTCCCAGAACCCGTGGGGAGATACCCCCGCCTGGTCAGGTGGGCACTCCTGAGGCTGCAGAGCAGAAGAGACCACCAACACTGCCCACCCCTGCCCACATCCCTGGCCCAAGAGGAAACTGTATAAGGCCTCTGGGCTCCCGTGGGAGAGGGCCCAGGTGAGGCAGGAGCCCTGCCTGAGACACCACCGGAACCTGAAGGAAACAGACCGGATAAACAGTTCTCTGCACCCAAATCCCGTGGGAAGGAGAGCTAAACCTTCAGAGAGGCAGACACGCCTGCGAAACCAGAAGAGACTGCTCTCTACACACAGGACCCACGGCAGAAAATACAACCACCCCAAAACCCGAACCCCGGTGCACTGCTGCACCCAAAAAAGGCGGCACAGATCTTCCTGGGTGCTGCCACCTCGGAGAACCCTGGGCAGCACCCATGAGCCGAACTTGAGCCTGGGACCACAGGTAAGACCAACTTTTCTGCTGCAAGTGACCTGCCTGGTGAACTCAAGACACAGGCCCACAGGAACAGCTGAAGACCTGTAGAGGGGAAAAACTACACGCACGAAAGCAGAACACTCTGTCCCCAATACTGGCAGAAAGAAAACAGTAAAACAGGTCTACAGCACTCCTGACACACAGGCTTATAGGTCAGTCTAGCCACTGTCAGAAATAGCAGAACAAAGTAACACTAGAGATAATCTGAAGAGGCAAGCACAGGAACCCAAGCAACAGAAACCAAGACTACATGACATCGTCGGAGCCCAATTCTCCCACCAAAACAAACATGGAATATCCAAACACACCAGAAAAGCAAAATCTAAATTCAAAATCATATTTGATCATGATGCTGGAGGACTTCAAAGAAAGGCGTGAAGAACTCCTTAGAAACACAGGAAAACATTAATAAACAAGTAGAAGCCTACAGAGAGGAATCGAAAAAATCCCTGAAAGAATTCCAGGAAAACACAATCAAACAGTTGAAGGAATTAAAAATGGAAATAGAAGCAATCAAGAAAGAACACATGGAAATAACCCTGGATATAGAAAACCAAAAGAAGAGACAAGGAGCTGTAGATACAAGCTTCACCAACAGAATACAAGAGATGGAAGAGAGAATCTCAGGAGCAGAAGATTCCATAGAAATCATCGACTCAACTGTCAAAGATAATGTAAAAGCGGAAAAAAAAGCTACTGGTCCAAAACATACAGGAAATCCAGGACTCAATGAGAAGATCAAACCTAAGGATAATAGGTATAGAAGAGAGTGAAGACTCCCAGCTCAAAGGACCAGTAAATATCTTCAACAAAATCATAGAAGAAAACTTCCTAACCTAAAAAAAAAGATACCCATAGGCATACAAGAAGCCTACAGAACTCCAAATAGATTGGACCAGAAAAAAACACCTCCCGTCACATAATAGTCAAAACACTAAAACTCAAAATAAAAAAAAGAATATTAAAAAGCAGGAAGGAAAAAGGTCAAGTAACATATAAAAGGCAGACCTATCAGAATCACACCAGACTTCTTAGAAACTATGAAGGCCAGAAGATCCTGGACTGATGTCATACAGACCCTAAGAGAACACAAAATGCCAGCCCAGGCTACTGTATCCTGCAAAACTCTCAATTAACATAGATGGAGAAACCAAGATATTCATGACAAAACCAAATTTACACAATATCTCTCTACAAATCCAGCACTACAAAGGATAATAAATGGTAAAGCCCAACATAAGGAGGCAAGCTATACCCAAGAAGAGGCAAGAAACTAATCGTCTTGGCAACAAAACAAAGAGAAGAAAAGCACACAAACACAACCTCACATCCAAATATGAATATAACAGGAAGCAATAATCACTATTCCTTAATATCTCTCAACATCAATGGCCTCAACTCCCCAATAAAAAGACATAGATTAACAAACTGGATACGCAACGAGGACCCTGAATTCTGCTGCCTACAGGAAACACACCTCAGAGACAAAGACAGACACTACCTCAGAGTGAAAGGCTGGGAAACAACTTTCCAAGCAAATGGTCAGAAGAAGCAAGCTGGAGTAGCCATTCTAATATCAAATAAAATCAATTTCCAACTAAAAGTCATCAAAAAAGATAAGGAAGGACACTTTATATTCATCAAAGGAAAAATCCACCAAGATGAACTCTCGATCCTAAATATCTATGCCCCAAATACAAGGGCACCTACATACGTAAAAGAAACCTTACTAAAGCTCAAAACACACATTGCACCTCACACAATAATAGTGGGAGATTTCAACACCCCACTCTCATCAATGGACAGATCATGGAAACAGAAATTAAACAGAGACGTAGACAGACTAAGAGAAGTCATGAGCCAAATGGACTTAACGGATATTTATAGAACGTTCTACCCTAAAGCAAAAGGATATACCTTCTTCTCAGCTCCTCATGGTACTTTCTCCAAAATTGACCATATAATTGGTCAAAAAACAGGCCTCAACAGATACAGAAAGATAGAAATAATCCCATGCGTGCTATCGGACCACCACGGCCTAAAGCTGGTCTTCAATAACAATAAGGGAAGAATGCCCACAAATACGTGGAAACTGAACAATGCTCTACTCAATGATAACCTGGTCAAGGAAGAAATAAAGAAAAGAAATTAAAAACTTTTTAGAATTTAATGAAAATGAAGGTACAACATACCCAAACTTATGGGACACAATGAAAGCTGTGCTAAGAGGAAAACTCATAGCGCTGAGTGCCTGCAGAAAAAGAAACAGGAAGAGCATATGTCAGCAGCTTGACAGCACACCTAAAAGCTCTAGAACAAAAAGAAGCAAATACACCCAGGAGGGTAGAAGGCAGGAAATAATCAAACTCAGAGCTGAAATCAACCAAGTAGAAACAAAAAGGACCATAGAAAGAATCAACAGAACCAAAAGTTGGTTCTTTGAGAAAATCAACAAGATAGATAAACCCCTAGCCAGACTAACGAGAGGACACAGAGAGTGTGTCCAAATTAACAAAATCAGAAATGAAAAGGGAGACATAACTACAGATTCAGAGGAAATTCAAAAAATCATCAGATCTTACTATAAAAGCCTATATTCAACAAAACTTGAAAATCTACAGGAAATGGACAATTTCCTAGACAGATACCAGGTACCGAAGTTAAATCAGGAACAGATAAACCAGATAAACAACCCCATAACTCCTAAGGAAATAGAAGCAGTCATTAAACGTCTCCCAACCAAAAAGAGCCCAGGTCCAGACGGGTTTAGTGCAGAATTCTATCAGACCTTCATAGGAGACCTCATACCAATATTATCCAAACTATTCCACAAAATTGAAACAGATGGAGCACTACCGAATTCCTTCTATGAAGCCACAATTACTCTTATACCTAAACCACACAAAGACCCAACAAAGAAAGAGAACTTCAGACCAATTTCCCTTATGAACATTGACTTAAAAATACTCAACAAAAATTCTGGCAAACCGAATCCAAGAGCACATCAAAACAATCATCCACCATGATCAAGTAGGCTTCATCCCAGGCATGCAGGGATGGTTTAATATCTGGAAAACCATCAACGTGATCCATTATATAAACAAACTGAAAGAACAAAACCATGATAATTTCATTAGATGCTGAGAAAGCATTTGACAAAATTCAACACCCCTTCATGATAAAAGTCCTGGAAAGAATAGGAATACAAGGCCCATACCTAAACATAGTAAAGCCATATACAGCAAACCAGTTGCTAACATTAAACTAAATGGAGAGAAACTTGAAGCAATCCCACTAAAATCAGGGACTAGACAAGGCTGCCCCTCTCTCCCTACTTATTCAATATAGTTCTTGAAGTTCTAGCCAGAGCAATCAGACAACAAAAGGAGATCAAGGGATACAGATCGGAAAAAGAAGAAGTCAAAATATCACTATTTGCAGATGATATGATAGTATATTTAAGTGATGCCAAAAGTTCCACCAGAGAACTACTAAAGCTGATAAACAACTTCAGCAAAGTGGCTGGGTATAAAATTAACTCAAATAAATCAGTAGCCTTCCTCTACACAAAAGAGAAACAAGCCGAGAAAGAAATTAGGGAAACGACACCCTTCATAATAGACCCAAATAATATAAAATACCTCGGTGTGACTTTAACCAAGCAAGTAAAAGATCTGTACAATAAGAACTTCAAGACACTGAAGAAAGAAATTGAAGAAGACCTCAGAAGGTGGAAAGATCTCCAATGCTCATGGATTGGCAGGATTAATATAGTAAAAATGGCCATTTTACCAAAAGCGATCTACAGATTCAATGCAATCCCCATCAAAATACCAATCCAATTCTTCAAAGAGTTAGACAGAACAATTTGCAAATTCATCTGGAATAACAAAAAACCCAGGATAGCTAAAACTATCATCAACAATAAAAGGACTTCAGGGGGAATCACTATCCCTGAACTCAAGCAGTATTACAGAGCAATAGTGATAAAAACTGCATGGTATTGGTACAGAGACAGACAGATAGACCAATGGAACAGAATTGAAGACCCAGAAATGAATCCACACACCTATGGTCACTTGATTTTTTGACAAAGGAGCCAAATCCATCCAATGGAAAAAAAGATAGCATTTTCAGCAAATGGTGCTGGTTCAACTGGAGGTCAACATGTAGAAGAATGCAGATCGATCCATGCTTATCACCCTGTACAAAGCTTAAGTCCAAGTGGATCAAGGACCTCCACATCAAACCAGACACACTCAAACTAATAGAAGAAAAACTAGGGAAGCATCTGGAAACATGGGCACTGGAAAAAATTTCCTGAACAAAACACCAATGGCTTATGCTCTAAGATCAAGAATCGACAAATGGGATCTCATAAAACTGCAAAGCTTCTGTAAGGCAAAGGACACTGTGGTTAGGACAAACGGCAACCAACAGATTGGAAAAAGATCTTTACCAATCCTACAACAGATAGAGGCCTTATATCCAAAATATACAAAGAACTCAAAAAAGTTAGACCGCGGGGACAAATAACCCTATTAAAAATGGGGTTCAGAGCTAAACAAAGAATTCACAGCTGAGGAATGCCGAATGGCTGAGAAACACCTAAAGAAATGTTCAACATCTTTAGTCATCAGGAAATGCAAATCAAAACAACCCTGAGATTTCACCTCACACCAGTGAGAATGGCTAAGATCAAAAACTCAGGTGACAGCAAATGCTGGCGAGGATGTGGAGAAAAGGAACACTCCTCCATTGTTGGTGGGATTGCAGACTGGTACAACCATTCTGGAAATCAGTCTGGAGGTTCCTCAGTAAATTGGACATTAAACTGCCTGAGGATCCAGCTATCCCTCTTTGGGCATATACCCAAAAGATGCCCCAACATAAAAAAGACACGTGCTCCACTATGTTCAAAGCCTTATTTATAATAGCCAGAAGCTGGAAAGAACCCAGATGCCCTTCAACAGAGGAATGGATACAGAAAATGTGGTATATCTACACAATGGAATATTACTCAGCTATCAAAAACAACGAGTTTATGAAATTTGTAGGCAAATGGTTGGAACTGGAAAATATCATCCTGAGTGAGCTAACCCAATCACAGAAAGACATACATGGTATGTACTCATTGATAAGTGGCTATTAGCCCAAATGCTTGAATTACCCTAGATCCCTAGAACAAATGAAACTCAAGGCGGATGATCAAAATGTGAATGCTTCACTCCTTCTTTAAAAGGGAACAAGAATACCCTTGGCAGGGAAGAGAGAGGCAAAAGATTAAAACAGAGACTGAAGGAACATCCATTCAGAGCCTGTTCACATGTGGCCCATATATATACAGCCACCCAATTAGACAAGATGGATGAAGCAAAGAAGTGCAGAAGTGTAGATCGCTCCTGAGAGACACAGCCAGAATACAGCAAATACAGAGTCGAATGTCAGCAGCGAACCTCTGAACTGAGAATAGGTCCCCCGTTGAAGGAATCAGAGAAAGAACTGGAAGAGCTTGAAGGGGCTCGAGACCCTATATGTACAACAATGCCAAGCCACCAGAGCTTCCAGGGACTAAGCCACTACCTAAAGACTATACATGGACTGACCCTGGACTCTGACCTCATAGGTAGCAATGAATATCCTAGTAAGAGCACCAGTGGAAGGGGAAGCCCTGGGTCCTGCTAAGAATGAACCCCAGTGAACTAGACTGTCAGGGGGAGGGCAGCAATGGGGGAGGTGGGGAGGGAACACCCATAGGAAGGGGGGGGGAAGGGGATGTTTGGCCCGGAAACCGGGAAAGGGAATAAAACTCGAAATGTATATAAGAAATACTCAAGTTAATAAAAAAAAAATAAATAAAAAAAATCTATGCAAATAGTCTTAGTAAACATGCTTGCACAGACACACACACACACACACACACACACACACACACACACCATTGAAAGGTGTTTGTCATTTGACATTAAGACTGTTTGGTTTCGTCACTGTGACAAACACATCAAATAATGAAGGGAATAATGCCTTATTTAGCTCATCACTTCAGAGGCTTCATCCTCCTGCTAGCTGACTCTGGTACTTTGGACCTGAAGAATGATGACAGAGGTTGTTCCCTTAGTGGCAGATGACAGGAAGCAGGAAGAGCTACAAGGAAGAGGATGGGACAAGACACAGATCCCAAGAATGTCTCTAGTGCTCTACTCCCTAAGTCCTCAACAACTAAAGTTTCCAGACCCTCTTAAACAAATGTCACCAGCTAAGAGCCAATTCCTTAATATGTGAACCCATAAAGGATATTTCATATTCAAATAAAAAATGAATGTAACTTCTAAACATATAGCAGACAACAAACATGGTTTAAAATGTATGTTACCACTTAGTGAACATGGAGAAATTGAGCTGGTGCCTACATAGAAACTTCACCCTATGTTCTAGTGTCTTTTAGTTCAGGGAGGTACTCTGCAGGCTACCAAAAGAGACCTGTAGATGCCAGCCCAGCCCCAAACCCTTTGATCTCTAATCTGCCTGCCGCAGCATGTACTAGGGCAATGGTGACACAAAGCTTATTGCAATAACCTTTCAATGTCTGATTTGACTTAAGGCCCACTCCACAAGATGGAACCCATACCCAGCACTGCTTGGGTGACCAAGAACTATATCCCAGACTCTATATCCCAGAATCCAGGGATGAACCAAATACTACTGGTCTAAAAAGAAGTAATAATAAAATGACTTCTAATGATATTCTGCTATTCTCATAGATCAGTACCTTATCCAGTCAACATCTCCTCCTATAGCAGAGAGAGAAACAGTGAAAGGGAAGGGGAGAGGGAGAAGGGAGGGATGGAGGGAGGGAGGGGAGTGAGGAAAAGCCCTTAAAACATGCAATTCAAAATGAGACGTCTCTATCAAATCCCTCCCCTCAGATCTCAGAGAAACCCTCAGAAGATAAGGCAGAAAAAGTACGGAACCAGAGAGGATAGATGACACCAGGGGAATAGGCCTTCTAAATCAAGTTCTCTCACAGAGACTGAAGCAGCAATCACAGGGCCTACACAGGTCTTCATTAGGTCCCTTTCGTATATATCATAGCTTCTGTATTTAGTGTGCTTAGGGGACTTCTGAGGCTGTGAAGAAGTGGGTCTCTGTTTCTTGAGGCTTTTCTTGGGGCTCTTTTCTTTCTGGTGGTTTGTCTTCTCCAACCTTGATGTGATGATTTTTGTTTTATTTTGCTATATTTCATTTTGTTACACTGTGTCATAATCTCTTAGAAGCTCATGCTTTTCTAATGAGAGGCAAAAAGTGAGTGAGTCTTGATGGGAAGGGAGGAACGGAGGCACTAGAAGTAGAGGAAGGAGGAAATGAAATCTGGATATATTGTATGAGAAAATAATATTTTTAATAAAAGGGGAAAATAAAAACATAAAGCATACATAAAAAATATAGAATGTGTGCTGGCAAGCAAAGTGTCACACAAATACATTTACAGGTGACAAGTTAATCTAGTGTTAGCAACTAATTTTAAACCTAGTTCCTGAAGACAAAACCCACGAATTTGGTTTACACACACACACACACACACACACACACACACACACACACACACAGGATTTATATGCCCAAATTCTTACAAATACATTAATTTTAACACTGCTAAATCTGGAAACACTAACAATCATGTGACCTATGAAATGTGTATGTGGAGCGGAAGTAACTTTCTATTGTACAACTTGACTCAGAAAGAAATGAGAAAGAAGACAAAGAGAGATAGGAAGAGGAAACAAGTGTCTCACATTGGCAAATCTGTGTCAGACTTGTATTACTGGTAAGATAGAGCAAATTTGGAGTCTTGGGTTTTAGTGAGCACACATTTTACACAGATAAAGACATGTAATCATGTGAAATAGGAAGCTGGGTCTAAGCAGTTTTATTATCATTATTTAATGTTTTTATACACAAAGGAATAGCCTCAAAAGTTATTCTGTGAGACTCTACAAATAGACCCATTCACAATGTGATATTCTTAAAACCATTATAAATGGTAAAATCTAAGCTGTTTTTCATAGCTGAAATTGACATACCGCATGAGGAAGAACCCACCACGAGCAAAAGATTACAGAACAGCAAATCAAACTGGTTTCGTATTCACCCACGACCATGTGCCAAGGGTAGCGCTGTCCATATAAACCATTGATCAAGAAATTTTCCACAGACTTGCACACTAGCCAATCTGATGGAGGAGGCATCGTATCCGTTGAGGTTTCCTCTTACCAAATGACCTTACTGTGTGTTAACATGACAAAATTAGCCAACATGGTATTTGAAAAGAACTTTGGCATGAATCCTTATCAGACACTGAAGAATGGTTAAATGTTAACTACTGTTTAATCTTAGAAATATGCTGAAAATTAAAGACATTTTAAAAGGAAAGGTGTATCATGACCCTTTTTATGTGAAACTGTGGAGAGCCAGCTGGAGTCAGCTAAACTGGCTAAGGCTAAGGCACACAGACAGGATGGATAAGTGGTCATAAGAACTGCTTGGGTTCAGGGTCCCTTGAATCCTGACATGTGTCATAAGGAAGCTCTTGAAATAACCTAATACGAGAAAAGGATGTCTCCTGAGCCTTGCACAAGGTCTCCATGGTTACATAACTCACGTCACAGTGATGTGATGTTGCACGTTAGGGTATAGATAAGGGGTGGTGAAAAACTCTAACTTCATACAGTGGTATCTCTGAGGATAAGGGGAGCGTAGTGTATAGAAATCATTACCTGAGGCATAACCCTAATGTCATTTTTACTTTTTTATGGGAAAGAAGTTAAAAAAAAACATAAAGATCTGGCAAAAGAACAGTAACTGTTAGATCTGGGGCTGAGAATGTAGACATCTTAACTACACATTTAAAACATAGTTACAAATACAGTATACTGCACATGGGGCCTTGGTTGTTTTTTTGTGGAGAAGCAGTGAATGAAGCATTCAGGAAGATTATAAACATTCGTTAAGCATCCAGAGCAATTTTCTGTTTTACAAATACATAAAGGGACAGAATAAAAAATAACAGTCTGGTTGATCATCCATTACACTGAAACATTATACCGCTCACTATATAGAATATACACCTGCTTAACATTTATTCCTATAGGTCAACTTAGATCATAATCAGCTGATGCAAAGGCTCTCCAATAATGTAGTCTTCTTTTCCCAGAAGCTTTTAGAAGAAAATATTTAGAGATGTCCCCAAATAACCACATATAAGAATTTATATCAAATATTGTATTAGTAAGAAATGGGAGCAAAATTGAAGTGTGGTGAAAGACTGAGGAAGTGATGTTACAGGTTGAGTACTTATCAAGAAATACCATTTTAGACAAAAATGACACTAGGCTGTTTCCAAAGTTATTTAGTGGCTTATACTAGAAATTCCACCACGTAGGAGGATGAAGCAGGAAAAAACGTGACTTCAAGGCTAGCCTGGGCTACACAGTAGGTTCCCGGGCAGCCTACCTGCCTACCACAGTGAAATACCATCTCATAAAAAGAAGCAAATGCACAAAGAAGCTAAGCTAACAGGTTGTGCACTTGACGCCATAACACACTGGATGCGTCTGTAGCCAAGACACAGAAACACCCTGCAAAGGGAGCTCTGCTTTGTCATTTTGAGGCACTGTATGAGTCTAAGGAAGCCTAGGAGTTTCACCCCACTTTTCATATGGACAGCCAAGTTCCAGCCTTATTTCATAAGCCGACTGATAGTCATATAACCCGAGAAGATGAGAAGACACTTCTGAGAGTGCATGGTCCACCTTAGCCCAAAATTGACAGATGCAGTGCAGACGCAGGCTGCATGAAGAAGAGTACTGCTTCCCCTTTGTTCACGGCCAGGGCAGCAGTGTCTGAATGTTAGAGCCATCCATTTAAATAATCTAGGATATACAAGGAAAGGAGAATTAGTTCAAAAACTTTCAACACTTCTCCCCAAACAAAGAGAAATAAGTGTCCCTATGTCTTACCACAGGGAAACCTCTACACAGTAATTATTCCAGCTGCCATTTTTTCTGAGGTAATAATTTTTCCTGTTATTTACTCTCTGTCTTTTCATTTCATAGAAAGATGATAGATCCTGACCAAAAACAAAAGTAAAAAAGAAAAGAATAAAAAATCACAAGAGAGAAACGTGCATTGCCTCTGACTGATAACGTTTAACTGTCAGTTTTGGATGTTATGTCTCCCTGTTTGTTGCCCGTCTACAACCTTCATTAGTAATACTTAGTGTGAAAGGCTAAGAGATTATCTTTAGAAATGAAATGAATAATTTCATGGGAATTTAATCCTTATGGCTAGAAATAAATCAAGCCTATTTAAGAAGACACAGAATGAGCGTTAAAACAGACATAAACACGAAGAAGGCATAAATAAAAGCTCAGAGGAAAGCAAGATGAATGCATCTAAAAGTCACTGTTTTCGCAAGCTGCGTGCTCTCTTTCAATGAGTTAAATATAGGGTTTAGTTTACATCGCAGAAACCGCTTTTGGCAAGGAGAAGAAAGAGCTGAAGTTTTCAGATTAGTAGCTCAGCATTCAAGCAGCGTGAGTGAAGGCCACAGTGGATAAAGCAATTGCATTTCTGACACTAAAGTCGACACTGGGAACTTTCCAGTGTGAAAGTCAGTGTGGAGCCCTGCGCTCACCACCCATGCTGGTCCTTGCTTCCATAGACGCATCCTGATTTTCTCATCACAACTTTTCTTTTCATCAAAATAATCCTCTTTGATTAAGATGATCCGATCACACATCCATGTAACATGGACAATCTTTAGATGAAAATGTGTACTATAGCAATATGTACTCAGTGAAAGGTATGAACCGGGACAAACTTGGCTCCCAGCAAACTCAGTGGTTCACCATAAATGACACTTCTAAGGTTCACATAATATGATACAGAATCCCAACTAGATTAAAGAAGCAAGCAAGCACACACGATTTAGCTGGCTGTCCAGAATTTGATGACCGGAATATTTAATTTTCAAACTTGGTGAGGCTGCCTGGGATGGAGGGGCTGGGGCACATGCAGATTGAGAAGGGCACTGAAATTCACCCAGAGGGCAAGAGAGAACTACATACAAATCACCTATCAGTTTTGAAGACATGCCCATGGCTGCACGCGGGACTGTCTTTTTTTTTGTTGTTGTTCCAATATTATTTTTCTTTAATGATACTTTTTTTTTAGAAAAGTATGTATGTTTCTTCAGTTTAATTACCTAGATTTAGGATCTGAGTTTTAGTTTAGTGCCTACAGACAATGATGAATCACATTGCTCTCTACTTTACTTGCCCAGTACTTTTAAAGAACGATGACCATGATTTCCTATCTCCTGTTCCACTCCTGGCATGAGGTGCATAAAGATTCTCTTTTGATCAATGCTAATCCAGCACTTTGAGCTTCTTTTCAAATAAGCCCCACTGGACCTTGGCTTACAAAAGTTTGAACAAGTCACTACATTATTTTCTAACATGCCCAAACCACACTCTACCTCACTTTCATTTGACTGCTTCAAACCCCACAAGACTTTAGTCTGCATTGGCCCTACCACTAGCAGACAGGACCTGCTCCAACCTCTGTTAGAAAAGCCCACTGAGCACTTAGTGCCCCCTTCTAAGTGGGATTTAAGCATCCTCACTCGAGCCTTCCTTGTTTAACTTCTTAGGGTCTGTGGGGTATATCACTGGTATTTTGTAATTTTTGGTTAATATCCTATCTGTGAGGACATACCAGGCATAATCCTTTGGGGTCTCTATTACCTCATTCAGGATATTTTCTAATTCCATCCATTTGCATGCAAAAATGCATGATGTCCTTGTTTTTAATGGCTGGATAGTATTCCATTGTGCAAATGAACCACATTTTCTGTATGCATTCTTCAGTTAAGGAACAGCTGGGTTGCTTCCAGTTTCTTACTATCATGAATAAAGCTGCTATGAACATAGTAGAGCATGCATCATTGTCCTGTGGTGGAACGTCTTTGGGTATATGGCCAGTATAGTATATTTTGTGAGGAACTGCCAGATTGATTTGAGAGTGGTTGTACAAATTTGCCATCTTGCTAGCCATGGAAGAGTGTTCCTCTTTCTCCACATCCTTCCAAGAATGTACTATCACAATGAGGCAGAGAGATAGAGTGACCTAGGTGGGTGAGGGATGAGGGGGGGAGGGAGAAAGAGGGGCAGGATCAGGTATGGGAGACAGGAGAGGCCGAGAAGTCCAGGAGAATGAATGCAAATATGCAACTGCTAGGGGTGGGAATGGACCTCTAGAAAGTCACAGAGACCTGGATGCAGGAGACCAAGGACTCGATGGGAGTGAACTAAGGCAAAATGCCCAACAGTGGGGATATGGAACCTAAAGAGACCACCTAGGTAGCCAGGTAAGTCCCCCAGTGGACGGATGCAGACATCAACTTGTCTCCAAAATGTTCAGCCCAAAATTCTCCCTGTCTAAATGAAGTTCAGGGACAAAAATGGAGCAGAGACTGAAAGTATGACTGACCAGTGACTGTCTCAACTTGGGATACATCCCACAGGCAGACTCCAGTCCCCGGCACTATTACTCATGCTATGTTTTGCTCGCAGAGAGGAGCCTAACATAGCTGTCCTTAGAGTGGCTCTACCAGCAGCTGACTGGGACAGAAGCACATACTGACAGCCAGGCATTGGACAGAGGTGGGGATTCTTATGGAAGAGTTGGGGGAAGGATTGAAGGAACTGAAGGGGATGGCAACCCCATAGGAAGACCAACAGTGTCCACTAACCTGGACCCCTGGGAAGTCCCAAAGACTGAGCTACTACAAACCAAGGAGCATACATAGTCTGGTCTGAGCCTTGCCAACTCCCTACCCACCCCAGCACACATGTAAGAGAGGGCTGCCTTGTCTGCTCTCACTGGAAGAGAATGAACCTAATCTTGTAGACACTTGATGCCCCAGGATGAGGGGATACCTGGGGGTGGGAGGGGCAACCTTTCAGAGGCAAAGGGAAGAAAGGATGGGGGAAGAACTCTGTGAGGGGGACCAGGGAGGAGGCAACATTTCTGATGTAAACAAATAAAATAATTAATAAAAATAAATTTGTTATGTATTCATTATCTTAAATACCCTGTGAGCTGAGAGAATCATCCAAAGCTCTCTGCTCTTTGATTTTCATTTCTTAATTCTATTTAGTCCCCATTCACCAGTTTCTCTTTTGACTCCATTAAAATGCCTACTGACATCTTTAATTCTTTAGTTCTTGCTGTACTCTTCTGTCTTGTAACTTTCCAAGTATCTGGCTTTTTCTTTATATTTAATATATATGATATGTAATATATTGGTCATGTAATGGAACTCATGTTAAATGTTATTGCTAGCAAGTAAACCTTGAAAATAAGCAGAAGATAATGCATAAAGAAACAAAAGTATTTATTATAACTATAGATATATTTGGATAATTGGGCTCTAATGCTATCATTTAGCACCATGATTTATTTGTAAGGTTTTTTTTTTAGATTAGGAAGTTAGGGAACTGGTAAAGCTTAAAGATAATTATAACTGTAAATAATCTACAGCGTCCATTGACCTCTTTGACATTTTTTCTTTTCTCTGCCCCGTGGTACCTTCTGCTATTTCAAACTCTCATTTCTAAAGGGTCATTTGCAGTGTAAGAAAGCAAAGACCACAACTGGAAAAAGCACTGAAAATTGTTTTTGAAAAGTGCATGATTAATTAGTGAAATGCATGTAGTTTGTGAAAGGTGCCAATGTGTATTTACTATCATTATTATTTAATACTGTGAATAATATATTTTAAGGTCATAAATAGTTTAAAATATCTACATAATACTTCATCATGAGTACATTGTTTTTGTTACCAATTACTTCTTGAATATTTGATATAATTTAAATCTGATTGTACACAGTGCTAGAATATAAATGTATACATATGTTTGCTAATAGCTATGACTACTTTTTAAAGAATACTCTTCTAATGTTGAACTCTTATAAAAAATTAAAATGAATTATTCTAAAACTAGGATAAGCTAAAAATGAAGACAGTTATACCACAGTACCAAGTTATGCCAAGCTATAAGTGCTTTCAAAATTTATTCTTTCAACAGTTATTTATATGTGTGAATACATTGTTATATACTTGTGAGATGAAATAACACACTAACAGAAGAGAAATGTTACTTGATTATTTCTTTTTAATTTATTATTTCTATTAATGGTAAATACGTAAGAATATTTTAGATATTCGCTTATATATTTGTTATATGCTTATTTATTACCAATTCTTTCATATTTTTTAAATTTATTTATTTTATGCATATGGCTACACTGTAACTGTCTTCAGACACACCAGAAGAGGGCGTCGGATCAGAGGAGGGCACAGTTGTGACCCACCATGTGGTTGCTGGGACTTGAACTCAGGACCTCTGGAAGAGCAGTCAGAGCTCTTAGCCACTGAGTCATCTCTCCAGCCCTCATATTTATTTTTAGGTAAATTAATTCTTCCATTTGGCTTGTCTAAATTTTTTATTAGTAAGCTAGAAAAATATCAAATTCATTGACAGTGTTATTTTCTGTAAAATTCCATCAGTCTTTCAATTTGATTATCAGGTACAGATAATAAATGACTATTTTTAAAGAATGTTACTGACAATAGAAATAAGAAAGAATTCCTTCTATGAAGCCACAATTACTTTATACCTAAACCACACAAAGACCCAACAAAGAAAGAGAACTTCAGACCAATTTCCCTTATGAATATCGATGCAAAAATACTCAATAAAATTCTGGCAAACCGAATCCAAGAGCACATCAAAACAATCATCCACCATGATCAAGTAGGCTTCATCCCAGGCATGCAGGGATGGTTTAATATACGGAACACCATCAATGTGCTTCATTATATAAACAAACTGAAAGAACAAAACCACAGGATCATTTCATTAGATGCTGAGAAAGCATTTGACAAAATTCAACACCCCTTCATGATAAAGTCCTGGAAAGAATAGGAATTCAAGGCCCATACCTAAACATAGTAAAGCAAACTAGTTGTTAACATTAAACTAAATAGAAACTTGAAGCAATCCCACTAAAATCAGGGACTAGACAAGGCTGCCCACTCTCTCCCTACTTATTCAATATAGTTCTTGAAGTTCTAGCCAGAGCAATCAGACAACAAAAGGAGGTCAAGGGGATACAGACCGGAAAAGAAGAAGTCAAAATATCACTATTTGCAGATGATATGAAAGTATATTTAAGTGATCCCAAAAGTTCCACCAGAGAACTACTAAAGCTGATAAACAACTTCAGCAAAGTGGCTGGGTATAAAATTAACTCAAATAAATCAGTAGCCTTCCTCTACACAAAAGAGAAACAAGCCCAGAAAGAAATTAGGGAAACGACACCCTTCATAATAGACCCAAATAATATAAAGTACCTCGGTGTGACTTTAACCAAGCAAGTAAAAGATCTGTACAATAAGAACTTCAAGACTCAAGAAAGAAATTGAAGAAATCCTCAGAAGATGGAAAGATCTCCCATGCTCATGGATTGGCCGGATTAATATAGTAAAAATGGCCATTTTACCAAAAGCGATCTACAGATTCAATGCAATCCCCATCAAAATACCAATCCATTTCTTCAAAGAGTTAGACAGAACAATTTGCAAATTCATCTGGAATAACAAAAAACCCAGGATAGCTAAAACTATCCTCAACAATAAAAGGACTTCAGGGGGAATCGCTATCCCTGAACTCAATCAGTATTCCAGAGCAATAGTGATAAAAACTGCATGGTATTGGTACAGAGACAGACAGATAGACCAATGGAACAGAATTGAAGACCCAGAAATGAACCCACACACCTATGGGCACTTGATTTTTGACAAAGGAGCCAAAACCATCCAATGGAAAAAAAAGATAGCATTTTCAGCAAATGGTGCTGGTTCAACTGAGGTCAACATGTAGAAGAATGCAGATCGATCCATGCTTATCACCCTGTACAAAGCTTAAGTCCAGGTGGATCAAGGACTTCCATATCAAACCAGATACACTCAAACTAATAGAAAAAAAACTAGGGCAGCATCTCGAACACATGGGCACTGGAAAAAAATTTCCTGAACAAAACACCAAAGGCTTATGCTCTAAGATCAAGAATCGACAAATGGGATCTCATAAAACTGCAAAGCTTCTGTAAGGCAAAGGACACTGTGGTTAGAACAAAACGTCAAACAACAGATTGGGAAAAGATCTTTTACCAATCCTACAACAGATAGAGGCCTTATATCCAAAATATACAAAAGAACTCAAGTTAGACTGCAGGGGAGACAAATAACCCTATTAAAAAATGGGGTTCAGAGCTAAACAAAAGAATTCACAGCTGAGGAATGCCGAATGGCTGAGAAACACCTAAAGAAATGTTCAACATCTTTAGTCATAAGTGAAATGCAAATCAAAACAACCCTGAGATTTCACCTCACACCAGTGAGAATGGCTAAGATCAAAAACTTAGGTGACAGCAAATGCTGGCGAGGATGTGGAGAAAGAGGAACACTCCTCAATTGTTGGTGGGATTGCAGACTGATACAACCATTCTGGAAATCAGTCTGGAGGTTCCTCAGAAAATTGGACATTGAACTACCTGTGGACCCAGCTATTCCTCTCTTGGGCATATACCCAAAAGATGCCCCAACATATAAAAAAGACAAGTGCTCCACTATGTTCACAGCAGCCTTATTGATAATAGCCAGAAGCTGGAAAGAACCCAGATGCCCTTCAACAGAGGAATGGATACAGAAAATGTGGTACATCTACACAATGGAATATTCCTCAGCTATCAAAAACAATGACTTTATGAAATTCGTAGGCAAATGGTTGGAACTGGAAAATATCATCCTGAGTGAGATAACCCAATCACAGAAAAACACACATGGTATGCACTCATTGATAAGTGGCTATTAGCCCCAATGCTTGAATTACCCTAGATGCCTAGAACATGAAACTCAAGACGTCTGATCAAAATGTGAATGCTTCACTCCTTCTTTAGAAAGGGAACAAGAATACCCCTGGCAGGAAATAGAGAGGCAAAGATTAAAACAGAGACAGAAGGAACACCCATTCAGAGCCTGCCCCACATGTGGCCCATACATATACAGCCATCCAATTAGACAAGATGGATGAAGCAAAGAAGTGCAGGCAGACAGGAGCCGGATGTAGATCTCTCCTGAGAGACACAGCCAGAATACAGCCAATACAGAGGCGAATGCCAGCAGCAAACCACTGAACTGAGAACAGGACCCCCATTGAAGGAATCAGAGAAAGAACTGGAAAGCTTGAGGGGGCTCGAGACCCCATATGAACAACAATGCCAAGCAACCAGAGCTTCCAGGGACTAAGCCACTACCTAAAGACTATACATGGACTGACCCTGGACTCTGACCTCATAGGTAGCATTGAATATCCTAGTAAGAGCACCAGTGGAAGGGGAAGCCCTGGGTCCTGCTAAGACTGAACCCCCAGTGAACTAGATTGTTGGGGGGAGGGCGGCAATGGGGGGAGGATCGGGAGGGGAACACCCATATAGTAGGGGAGGGGAAGGGGTTAGGGGGATGTTGGCCCGTAAACCGGGAAAGGGAATAACACTCAAAATGTAAATAAGAAATATTCAAGTTAATAAAAAAAAGAAAGATGACTGACAGATATAAACAGACCAACCTTACTTAAGAATGTTAAAGACAAAACCTTATGATAGCACAGTAATCAAGTATTAGCCTAGCATGATAAGGACAAGATAGAGCTACTGTTTAACTAGTACAAAAATTAAAATAAATAAACAGAATATGCACCAGTATTCTGTAATGTAGTAAATCAAATCAAACTTTTAATAACCCAGTACTCTCTCTCTCTGTCTCTCTCTCTCTTTATACACACACACACACACACACACACACACACACACACATATATATATATATACATATGAAAAGAAGAGAAGAAACAATAAATAATAATGAGATAAAACATATTCTCGTTGTCAGGACACACTGTATGCATATGTTTTTTTAAAGATTTATTTATTTAGTTAGTTAGTTAGTTGGTTAGTTAGTTAGTGTATATGAGTACACTGTAGCTGTCTTCAGACACACCAGATCCCATTACAGATGGTTGTGAGTCACCATGTGGTTGCTGGGAATTGAACTCAGGACCTCTGGAAGAGCAGTCGGAGCTCTTAACCGCTGAGCCATTTCTCCAGCCCCCCTGTATGCATATGTTACGTTGTCAAATATTATCCCATAAATATATACAATTTTATAAACTCATTTAAAAATGAAAACCTTAAAAAAGAGTATTAACACCAAAACAGACCACTTAAAACTGGCAAATCAACAGTGTATACAGATATCTGTGAACCACAACAATTATCAACGTAATAAGGTATTCCTAAGGGGACAATAGTTCACTCATACTTGGTAGTATTTGATCGCTGTCTGATTAGATATAAGGTGTTCTCTGTAGGAGGGAAATCATGCCTGGTTCCTTCCTACCATTTCTGGTAGGAAGAAGGCATGGGAAGTTTGTAAGAGACACAAGACCTGGAAAGATGCTATAAGACTGTTTCTCTAGAGGTGATAGGTATGTTTCACCCATAACACCTCAACATTATTGCTGCTTAAACAAGACATGAACAAGTACCCAAAGTCATGATAACATGTAAGGTGGACACTCCAAATAGCTCACAGCTAAACGAAGGACTACAGGTTCTAGGAGTTGGAGAGTGGGAAAAATAGTATTCACCAGAGATGAGTGTCCTTATTGGTCATTCAATACCAAGTGGTCAGCCCTGAAATCATTAACATGAACGCAACAGTAAATGAACTGAGGAAGTTTTATGTATATATTTATGCATATATATTACAATACAAATTAAAGAAGATGAGAGCATGATCATGAGAAGGAGTAGAGGATGGGTCATGGGAAGGGTTGGAAGGAGGGAAGGGAAAGAAGAAATGATAGGGTTGTATTTTAATTTCAAAAATAAAATAAAATTGTAAACATATAGTTACAGTATACAACATGATGTGTTGACACATATCCATTGAGGAACTGAAGTATACCTCTATATACTTCATTTAATTGAGTGGATTGATTGAATGAATCAGTAATTGTGATAGCTGATTGAATCAAGCTATTTGATATATAATCACTCATACACTCACCATTTTTTGTTCTAAAGTTACATAAACCCCCGGCTGTCTAGGAAATTTAACAAACAATAAATTCTTAATTCTAAATAAGTATTAAAGAAGTCACTTAAACTAACCTCATAATTCTTTCCATACAGAATACTTATAGACCATAGTTGAACCAAATTGATGGGAAGATAGGTAGATAGAAAGATAGATAAATAGATAAATGTACAATGACAGATGATAGATGATAGATTAATATACAATGATAGATGATAGATACACACATATATAGATAGATACATAGACATTCAGACACACAGGTAAGGATAGATAAGAATACATAGATGGTAGATTAATCTACAGATACATATATACATAAACACATGCATACACAGTAGATAGGTAATAGATAGATAAATTAGAAGTTAGGAAGAAAAGGAAAAGTAAGAAAAAAATCAAGTGTGAGCAAAGAGAGTTGGGAGAGAGAGGACTCTCTCTCTCTCTCTCTCTCTCTCTCTCTCTCTCTCTCTCTCTCTCTCTCTCTCTCTCGGCATACCTATCTTTTTCCCGGTTTTGTAACAGCAGTCCACCTGGCCATCTGAGGTTCCTGATACTGCTACCAAACCCTCATCTCATGTAGGTGTGCGCACTCATGTATCCTAAGAGGCACACAGATATCCAGAGTGTTATCTAAGTTAAAACTATCACCAATGTTTTGTATTTTTGAATTTTGATAGATTTAATGAGGATTTCAAGTAAGATTTTAAGTAACAACATATATAAACATAAAACTGTGTACATGTTAGCTGAATATATTCAATAAATCACAGTATTTATTGCATTCCCGAGAAAGAATTCCCTATGACTTCTTCATAAGTGGTTTCAACATTCACTCATTAGCATGGTTTGGGTAATATTCCAAGTAATCCGATAACTGATTACTTGTGATACTGTTAGTTCTGCAATGACTGGGAGTTACTCGGCCTAAAGAACATCATAATTTATAGTGAACAGAACAAAAAATAAAGTTATGGTAGTATGAGCCTAATCTAAAACATCGTTGTTAAAAGGTGATTTCAAAGAACTTTCAGGCCACCAACATCAGCATGACGTCCTGTAACCTTGTCTAGCAAACATAGTGTCTAGAACAAAGCATTCTCTGACACCGTGCTTCCCTCAGAACACTTTATCCCTACATAAGCCACAAATCGGGCAGCCTACTTATTTTCTCGAAGCAATGTTTTTTTCAATTTCCTTTCAGATTGGAAATATTGCCAACGCACTGTCACATGTCAAACATAATCCAAGAGACACCTAATTTGTAACAACAGAAGATGTCAGAGAATGAATAGATTCATGAATAGATTCATGAATAGATTCTGTGATGCCAGAGAGTGATCTGTTAGCATTGCTGTTTTGCACTCTGGTGAATTAATGTCAGGAAACTTTTTCTGTTGAATCATTGTTAATAAGAAAATCATTTAACCCTAATACAAGTAAGGATTTTTTTTTGTTTTTGTTTTTTGTTTTGTTTGTTTTTGCCACTCTTTTGGTGCATATCCACCAAGGTTATCTGCTGGTTTTAAGCAGAAAAGGCTTTAACCATAAAAACATATCATTTCAAGATTAAGTGTGTTTACATATAATTCATAACTGACATAAAGTTCAGTGTGTCTAAATATAACTATAATCACAGTAGTATCAAATGAAGCTTCCAGTGGTCTTAATATTGCCATGATATGTAGCTGTTCAGGCTGAAGAACTGCATATTTTATAGTGAACAAAACAATAAATTAACTCATGATAGCATGCACCATGAAGGTGGCTGTTAAATTTTTATGTATTATCTGGCATGGTGGCAAATGCTTGTAATTGTGGGGTTGGAGATTCAGGAGTTTACAGAAAGACCAACAGGAGAGTATCAAGTTAACTTGGGGGTACATGAGATCATCTTTCTTAATTCTCACACAAACATACTGTCTTTTTCTGCCTTTCTCTCTCTTTCTCTCTCTCTCTCTCTCTCTCTCTCTCTCTCTCTCTCTCTCTCTCTCTCTTCTGTGTGTGTGTGAAAGAGATGATGCACAGGACCTGGGTTCGGTTTCCAGACCAACAGGAGAGTATCAAGTTAACTTGGGGGTACATGAGATCATCTTTCTTAATTCTCACACAAACATACTGTCTTTTTTCTGCCTTTCTCTCTCTTTTCTCTCTTTCTCTCTCTTCTCTCTCTCTCTCTCTCTCTTCTCTGTGTGTGTGTGAAAAGAGAGAGAGAGAGAGACAGAGACAGAGACAGAGAGACAGAGACAGAGACAGGGGTAAATATAGATTCACTCAATTCTATAGTGGATCAATCCCCTCCCCCCTGAAGAACATCAGGTAGACTTAGTTATCCTTCTTGTTACCCATCCAAGCAGATGGTCAGCATTGACCAACCTTTGATGATAAAGCATAGTATGAACATGAATTCTCTCTTTAAAAGAAATTGTATAAACGAGAGGGCACACGTTTGAGATTAAAAACAAACAAGGGTATATGGAAGGGCAAAAAAGGCTGTGATGATGCAATTTTATTAAAGTATTTTTTGAAGTATTTTAGGAAGGAAATTATTAGTTTGAAGTACTGAGGTCTATTCTCCATACAGAGCAAATACAGCATCCCTAGACTACTCTCCACAAAGAAAGCTGGTAATTACTGTCCTAACTGTGGCTGCAGAGATCTTTTTCCAGTGGTGAGTAACACTTGTTACTCTTGCACAGGACCTGGGTTCGGTTTCCAGAACCCATATGGCGGCTGACAACCATCTGTGACTCCAGTTTCAGAGGGTCTGATGTGCTCTGATAGATTCTGTGGGAACCAGGCATGTGCTACATATTCACACCTGCAGGCGAAGCATCCATACACATAACATAAAGATAACTATTTTTAAAAATACCACTGTACTTCACAGAATATACAAATATTGCAAAATATCCATTTTTTTGTTCTAGAAATTGCAATAAGTTCTTTTACATTAATGCTACCTGTAAAAATATTAGAAAGCGTCCTT
Source organism: Rattus rattus (assembly GCF_011064425.1). Lineage (NCBI taxonomy): Eukaryota > Metazoa > Chordata > Mammalia > Rodentia > Muridae > Rattus > Rattus rattus. Next base: position 76,750,677 of record NC_046157.1, on the reverse strand, counting down.
GCCTCTGGTCTGTTACCTAAACAGAAACTGAAGTACAAGTTGTCTAGGCAACCACCCGGAGGTCAGCTCTGTCTGGGCAAGATGAGGCAACAAACAAATTGTGTATCTCCGGGACACAAAGGACTTTGCTTGTCCTCAGAATTTAACACTTATCTATGAGATAGACTCCTACCTACCCTTATATACTCTACCTAATTCAAGACAAGTTGCAAAAAGGACCAACCATGCAATGCTTTAGCTAAGAGTTCCTTGCCACTGGTCACTGTAATCATTATTCTAAAAAGTTCTCAGCACTGGTATTTTCCATATTAAATATGTTGATTTCTTATAAGCAGACTATTTTAATGAAATATAAGGCTGCTTTTAAAAAAGGGCTTAAAATCTGATGATTAAAATTGGCACATGGATTTGGGGAGATGGCTCAGTCAACAAAATTCTTGTTGCATAAGCAGGAGAATTCCCAGAATCCATGTTAAAAATAAAAATACAGTATAGTAGTGTGTGGGTATAATCCCCAGACTTTGGAGATAGGGACTCTTGGGGCCTTCTGGCCAGTCAGACTAGCCTAATCAGTGCTAGCAGGACTTTTTTTTTTTGAAGATTTGGATAGATAGACAGACAGACATATAGATAGATAGATAGATAGATAGATAGATAGATAGATAGATAGATAGAGATGGATGGATGGATGGATATGGATAGGTGGACAGATGGATGAATAGGTGGACAGACGGATAGATAGATAGATAGATAGATAGATAGATAGATAGATAGATAGAGATAGAAAGGAAAGATAGGCAAGACAGTTCCATGAGTAAAAATGCCACAGAAAGCTGACAACTTAAGTTGGATCTCCAGAACCCATGTAAAGAGAAGAGAGACTCTTTAGCTTATCCTCTGACCTACTTCCACATGTACCCCACTCTCTACACACACAACACTCACATGATAATAAAGTTTTCAATAGCAGTTGATGGCCCGTGTGCATGCAGGTGCACACACACACACACACACACACACACACACACACACACACACACACACACACACGTCTGAATAAAAAAAAAAAAAGAAAGGATTTAACTGCTCCTAGGTATGGTGACGGAGAAAGTTTATTGAGGATAGAAGGAAGAGCACAGCCAGAGGCAGGGAAATCTGGGAAAGTCCAGAATGGACATGACCCTGGCCATGTAAGTGGAAAGGGAGAGGGGAGGGAGGGAACCAGGCACACAAGCCAGAAGGCTCAGAAGAATAGAAGAAAAAGGCAATGAAAAGGTCTGGGTTATATATGGTAGAGTATCTGGGAGGAGAGACAACCCAGACCCTGGCCTTGAGAAGTTTAGGGTAGGGAGTGAGGTATGCTAGCCACACCCAGTAACAGATAGGAACTGAGGAATGCAGAGAGGCTCTGGAAACCAGGTTTGCTTTGATAAATTAAATAGGCTCTTAAGACATTTGTCCTAGGTTTGAAACCTAACAATGCCCACATGCAAAAACACAATGCAATAGAACATGCACGGGGCAGATGGGAAGTAAAGGCTGCCTTGGTCTTTCAAGGCAGAGAAGGAACTCCCACCAGCACATATTACGAAACCGAGTAAACATTTCAAGCAATCACGTTATAACAGTGGTCCTTGTACAAGTGGGTGAAGGATGGAAGAAGCACATTCAGACTGGGACAGGGCTCTATGCGCACTCAGAAAGTTGAATTCATTTAAAGTTGGCTTAGTGGGCAACTTCAGCTTGGAGCTGTGTCTTTGCTTTTGTGTTTTAGGAAGAAGCTTCAGCCAATTATGTATAAACACTCGTGGGACTGGGCTAAAAGAGTGTGGGAGTCAGTTACTTAGAGTTGATGCTTGGCCCCCAAAGTTTCAGTTCCACGTTCACTAAAATCCAGCCAGACAACTAAATAGAAAATACCAATTTTCTCAGGCAGATGTTTTTTGCCTTTCTCCAAATATTGCAACATTAAATCACAGTCTTTCTAAATCACACAGGCACTTCCAGTAGGGCTATTTTTATTTTATTTTATTTTTATTTTAAAAGCAGTTAAAGTTTCTTCAGTTGTTTATAGTTTGTCAGGGACGACAATAATTTAGAGAAAATCACCATCGATTATGGTACATAGTCACTGTTTACCAATAAACACAGAATAAGAGCATGAAATGAATTTGGCTTTTGTTACTTTAAGAAAACTGAATTACAGAAAAATTTTATGCAAAAGAAATGTGCAGCAAGAATAGCCAGGCTGAAAGTCTGTTCAAAAGGCATTCCAAGTCAAGTGCAGTAGCCTCTTGCAATCTGAATAACTATGTGTCTTTTCTAGCGCCTTCTGTCCGGCTTCTCTAGAGTAGTGGATATGCACTTTGCATAGATCCTGGATCAACAATGCTTTAAATATACCAGCAGGTGGCACTACCACACACCTAAATCAGAGAAACCATCCTGTTAATGTGGCACTAAACTTTGCTCAAAGACAAAGCTAGTTTCAGTTTCTTCACTAAAATCTATAAATAAAAGAAATCAAACCTTGATTTGTGGCTCCAGTTGTTAATTATATGACATATAGTGAAATGCAGGCAATTATTTCTTCAGAAAAACTGAAATCACATATAAAAAAGCAACAGAATGTACGTATGGGCATTTTGTTTCTAGGACCAATGAATGAAATCCAAGAGCTGTGGAAAGTTTTTCTTTGTGCTTGTAAAAACCCTTAAAGTTGCATTTATTTAGAAGATTCCCAGATATATTTTCTGATCACTAAACAACTATACTCAGAATTAGGGAAACATAAGAAATAATTTAGTGAGCTAGGCTCCACTTGGTTTGGGAAACGGATGCTCCCTCTTCTAGTAATGAAGGTTACAGTCCAGTTTCTTCAGCTACAAGCACTATATACCTCCTTCTCCAGTCATTGCATGGCTGCCTCACTGCAAACACTCTGAACAATGGGATATGTTGTTCCTTTCCCAACAACAATTATACTCAGGCAGTTTCTGTTGGAATATGTTCAGTATATCCTGTAGGAAGAATAGACGACCAATCCTAACTCAACAGCTTTTGGTTGCATGCCCAGTAAGCACTGTATCCTCCAAGTGAACTTATAGAAAGAATCCCCCATGTACCATCTGATGTCCATGAAACTATGTACAATTAAAACGAGATGCATTGTGGGTAGATGCATGCTCTGAAGGAAAAAAATTATCACATGAGTTCGTCTATCAATTATAATGGAGAACTATGCAGACTTCTGCATTAGTTACTTTTCTCTTCCTGTGATAAAACGTAATAGCCACGAGCAATTCATAAAGGTTTATTTTCTTAAGGATACAGAAGGGAAGTGCACAGTGACACGGGTGGGGTGGGGCACAGAAACTTACATCTGGGGCAGGAAGCTTAGAGATCACATCTCCTACCTTAAACATAAAGCAGAGAGGGAACTAAAGTTAGGGGAGGCTGTAATCTCTCAGAGCCTGCTCCCAGTGACATACTTCTAATAAGGCTGCTTCTCCTCACTGCGCCACCAGCTGGGGACTGAATATTCAACTACTTGAGCCTATGAGAGAAACTGGTCATTCAAACCACCAGACCTTCCTTTCTACAGCTCCCATACAAAGAGACCCCTTATAATTATCTAGTATTTCACTAGTGTGCCTGCTCTGATGCATCGTATTTGTATCTTGTATATCACTTTAAAGAATCCCGCTCTGCTGCAATCCTGTGTGGAGGTTGGTTTAAATTTCTTGACTATGAGCTCAGGACTCTGACACAGCTGACCCCTTCCCTGATCATTGGTAAGAAGTCCATGATGAAACTTGTCAGAATGACGAAACTTTAAGTGTTGGTGAATAATAACTATTCATTTTATTCTCAAGAATAATATTTTAATCATCTATTTGGCGACTGTGTCTAAATATCGCTTTCGCATACTTTGGTTGAATGTCAGACCTTCTAATCTAAGGAGATAGCAGGAAAGATGGTTTCAGCTGTAATTATCATGGACATGACTTTATCCACATGTTTAAACATTTAACCCACTGTTCACTGTATCCATAAATATTGTCTCATACCAATTGAATTTTGTTGTCATTATTAACTTTTAATACTAAGATTTAGAGACACAGATCTGCTCGAGGTTGCCTTTCTGACGCTTCTGTCTTAACTATGTCTACACTATGCTGTTGGCATGAGATCAGAATAAATGTCGAGGGGCAACACTTTCAGTTTCACTGAAGCATTTACCTTAATTGATTACACTTGGCATTTGCAGATAATGAGGACTCCCTAGTTGTCAATTGCTCAAATGACTATTCTCGATGGATGATGGTATAATTAAACATCAATTTCTGGTGCAGATGAGAACTCTCTGCAAACAATGGCCTACTTCCACCTGATGGTTGTAAAAACAAATTTAGAAAAATTACAGAATATCAGTACCCAAAAGCAGTAGGTATGAAAAAGAGACTATTAATTATTTTATTGCCTTATTTTCTGTTTCTGTTATTAAACAGCAAATTATTTTTAAAACAACATCAATAATGAAGGTAAACTATTGTCTTCACTGTTCTATGTGTGTTCATTTTGTTACTTTTAAACAGGGTGCCTTTAAATAAAGTTTTGCCTTTCTATTTCCTTTCCAGGGATCTCTTTTTGCTTAAAGCCTTTAAAGTAGGACAAAAGGTTTGTCCTTGTGAATCATGCTGTTTCGACAATGAATCTGTTCTTACACAGTCCATCTTCTAGGCTATTTTTCCAATGTGAATTAGAAAAAAAATCTGTTGACTATTCCTTCTTGTAAATGTAAAAAGATTTGGGGAAGTGTATTCTAACCTTTCCTTGCCTAGGGAGAGCAAATTGAATTAAATAGATGCTCGCTGACATGTTTGAGGCAACCAGGGCCTATACCCCGTCAAAAGCCTAAGAATGGATATGTGGACTTGCTATTGTGTAATCAACCCCTGACTTCAGTATAAAATGGCTGAAACATAGGTTTTCCTGAAGATCAGAAATGAAAGATACATTGTTGGACACTAGGTTCAAATCCTATGTCATTGGTATTTGTCAAAGAAATATATAAGGCGAAAATTCTAGAATCATCCTTACCATTCTACTTGCATGGGTTAGTAAGTTTGCAATGAGCTATTAAGGCACTCTACTCGTTCTGTTCAATATTCTGCTGCACAAGTTTACTGCTCTTCTGGCAACTTCCTGTCTGATGCTACCCAAGGGCATTCTTTCCCTGTGGTGGGAAGACTCACTTGAATGTCCAGAGGACAAGGAAGGAGCAGTGGAGACGCTTTTCGCTTGTTTTTCATTTTAGCTTTACGGCATTTTCGGCCTGATCCTTTTCAAATTTCCAAACCTTTGTGTGGTCTCCTCTGCCTACCACAATCAGCAGAACCTCAGAGTTCTCACTACTCTTCCCGCAGTAGCTCCCAGCTGACCTTACTTTGTAGAACATTATTCTAGTCATAATTCTTGTCTACTTCTGTAGCCATTTAGCTTCTTACTCTACCTTCTGAACTCTAACACTAGTGGATCTATACACATTAAACCATCACTGATAAACTAACAATGGGGTTCTGCCTTTTGTGCTGCCAGAGGCGTCTAGTCACCTATCATACGCTTTGATTATTCAATGTCAACATTACTTTGGCCTCTCGGGGACTTTCGACCACTCCTAGTTTTATTGTATTCTCATTCTCCTCCTTACCTCAATCCTTTCTGTCAGTGTCTTGGTGACTTGTTCTGCAACTACCTGCCCCTCACTCGAAGTATGTTGAAATCATAAAAAAATCATTGGATGTGTAAAAAAAAAAAAATCAGAGGACCAGGAGACGTGGTTTCATTTGAGAGCCATGACCAGCAGCTTCCAGGGGCTTTTGATGCTAGTTAGAAATAAAACTATCTGGTCCATTCTGCCTCAGTTATTTATGCCCCCTTTTTACTCTAAGTCCACCTTACTCTGTAGTCTCTCTTTTATTCATCAATTGTTTACTCTTTCATTTATATAAAGTGTTTTGATCGCACCAACTAATTTTCTTCCACCATTCTGCTCACCACTATTCCTTCACAAATTCATTTATTATTATTTTTTTTTTTTGCTTAACCCTACTGGAGCCACTTCACGTTACCAATGTGTGCATGTATGCACAGGTGTGTGGCCATCATTGGAGATTGTTCAGTCTCTGTGGGGCCACGTATGGAGGGTCTACTCACTACCTAGTATAATTTCCTCAGGAATCTACTGAACTAGGTTTCCATACAATGCCTCAAATGCCCCTCCACTCTGGCTCTTCCTCTCCATAGTTTCTCTTACCTTCCTCCCCCTTCCAGTTTGATCCTCTTGTTCCTGTGACCCTCCTTCTCCCATGCATAACTATATATTCCATTTCTTCCTATCAAGATTCATTCCCCTCCAATTAGTTTGCTAACTTTATGTCTAACTTCTTCGGCTTTATGGATTATAACCAGCTTACTGAAGACTTAAGAGCTAACACTCATGCGTAAGCAAATACAGAGCATATTTGTCTTTCTAGTTCTAGGTTTCCTCACCCAATGTAAATTTTTCTAGCTTCATCCATTTACCCAAGAATTTCATGATTTTATTTTTAACTGCTATGTAATATTCCATTGTGTAAACAAACCACATTTTCTTTATCCACTTCTCTGTTGACAGACATCTAGGGAGTTTCTAATTTCTGGCTATTATGAATACAGCAGCAATGAACATGGTTGAGCAAGTGTCTCTGTGGTCTGATGAAGCATCCTTTAGGTGTATGCCTAAGAGTGGTGTTGTTCTAAGAGTGGTATAATTGGATCTGAAGTAGGTCTATTTCCAACTTTTTGAGGAACCACTGCACTCATTTCTATCAGGCTGAATAGGTTTGTAGTTCCACCAACAACAAAAGATTGTTCCTCTTACTCTATATCCTCATCATCATGGGCTGTTACTTGTTAGATTGATCTTAGCCATTCTGGCAGTCGAAAAATAAAACCTTAAAGTAGTTCTGATTTGCATTTTTCAGATGACTGAGGATGTTGAACACTTCCTTAAATGCTACTCAGCCATTTGAGTTTTCTCATTGGAAAGTTCTTGGTTGAGATCTCTACATCATTTTTAATTGGATCCTTGCTAAGCTGCTTGTGGCTCTCCAGGAATCTATTGCTGAAGACAACACCTATGCAACTCATTAACCATGGAGAAGTTGAGCCGGTGCCTAGTATGGTAAGGCTCATCTTCACCCCTAGGGACTAATGTTCATGGTACTTGAACATACTTTGCATGCTGCCAAAGGAGAATGGTAAACATCAACCCAGCTACAAACTGATTTACAGTGATGACCTCTATGCAAAAAGCTCTAGTGAAAGGATTCTTCTGTTGCCTTCAATATGGTTCCTCGTTCTGTGGTGACTGCCAATGAAAAAATGATTTCTCGCTACATCATAACTGCAATGTTCCTGCTATTTGGAATCATGATGCATAATGTATAATGAATCTGATATACAGGGTATCTGAGATGTGACTACCAAAGGAGTCATGATCTACTGTCTGAGAACCATTGGTCTAGTACAATAGTGGTACAATGCTGGTGGGTGTAACCAACCAATGTGTGATTTGATTTAAGGCTCATTCTATGACATGGAATCCATTCCCTATAGTGCTCAGGTGGCCAAGAACCTGAGATAAGATAGGCTAGGGACCAAATACTACTGTTCTGCTAAAGGAATGTAGACATAAAATGATCCCAATGACATTCTGCTATTCTCAGATCAGTGCCTTGCTTGACCATCATCAGAAATGTTTTCACCTCCAGTATGAGAGAAGAAACACAGAGACCCACAGCTAGGCATATGCAGAGAGTAACAGATCTTGGAACACTGAGTCAGAAGTGAGATATTTCCATCGAATCCTACCCTTAGGATCCGGGGAATCTTACAGAAGAAGTAGAAATGGTGTGAGAGACAGTGAGGATAGAGGAAATCAAGGAATAACGACCCTCATCACATAGCAGGACCAAAAATTGTGAGCTTGGAGAGACTGTGGCAGCATGTACAGTGCCTAAACAGATTTTTTCCAGATTAGGTCCCAACATTGAGAGAAGTGGACTCAAGCCCCCATTTTTAAGCAAGAAGCTTTCTCCAATTGAAAACCACTTACAAATGAAAAACTAGTTCTCTCCAACAGTCTCACTGAGCATATAAACTAACATACACCAGCTGAGATGAGGCCTCCAACACATACACAGTAGAGAAGTCCTGGATTGGGATTCAGTCAGAGAAGATACACCTAATTCTCAAGAGACTGGAGGACCCAGCGAGTTTAGAGGTCTAGTGGGGTGGGTGGGGTGGAGACATCCTTGCGGAGACTGGAGTGAGGGGAGGGTACAGGGTGGATGGGGAGGAGTATGAGTTGTGGAATCCTCAGAGGGTGGATCGGGGGGAATAAAATCCAAAATGCAAAAATAAATGAATAAATAAATAAATAAATAAATAAATGAATAAATAAATAAATGGTACCAGCTGAGTCTTAAGACCACCTAGCTGTTGATGACCAACACAAAACCAACTCAAATTGCATTTTTGGGGGTTCTTTTTCTCATAATGCTTTGAAATGTTTTTTTTTTCTAACTTATAACTCCCTTTCATAGATGGCATATGAATTTGTGTTTTTATGGGATTTTCGTATGTACAAATATATATTTCTTTCTTTCAAGAGTCTTGGGCTCTTCTTTTTCTGGTTTGTTTTATCATATTCCAATTTGTTGGTTTTTATTTTACTTTATTATTGTTGTTTATATGTCTGTTTGTTTTCTGAGACAGAAAGGGTATGGGTTCAAATGGAGGGGACATATGGGGATTCTCAGAAGAGTTGAAGAAGCAGAAATTATAATCAGAATATATCGTATGAGAAAAACCTACTTCAACAAAAAAAAAGAAAGAAAGAAAAAGGAACTATCTCAGAATAGCAGCTTAATGTTGCACTTGAAATCATTTAAAACGCAATTGAAGGATATCTTAAGCTCCTAGAGTGATAATGGATGCTGTTTTATTTCTTTAATGCCATGGTTTGTCTCATTATGCCTCTCACTGTGTGCATATAATATTTTTTCAATTAAATATAATGTAAAGTTGATGTGTTGGCCAATCAGGAAGCTGATCATAACATTATAGGATATATAGGTATTTATGTATGTACACCCATTTCTTTTTCTAAAAAGAAAGTAACCCTTAAAATAATTTATCGTGTTTTATAATTCTATCATAGTCCTGCAATCCTACGATTAAGACACTACACAGCTGATGCTCATTTCAGGTGAGTGGGAGTCTCAACATAGTCCACCATTGCTTTGTGGAGTGGGTCTTACCTTATGACCATCTACTCAAGACTGCCATTTCCTTCTCATTAGCTCCTCAGAGAGGGGACTTGGCTGGCAGCCACCATGCTTCCAGTGCTATGAAATCTTTATTACTCTCATCTACTCAGTCTAGAGCATCTTTATAGGAAATGTATAGTAATGGCGACTAAGTGGCTGGTACCATCTGCTTTCTTCACTGGTTTCTGCAGCCTTCAACTGACTACTCATAAAATTTGCATTTAAATCGCAATGATTTTTTTATATATCCCAGTACTTCTTTTTTTGTTTTTTAGCTGTCTTGCCATCCATTTCTACTCCTAATATTTCTCCAGATGAAACAGAAAGTCAGGTCTTCAATTACAATAAAAAGTGTGTTAAAACAAAAACAACAACAACAACAACAAAAGAACTGGACAACTAAATTGAGAAAAAACCCTATAGGCAGAGAACACAAGTCGATATGCTCTTTCCTTAGTTAATAGACAATGTGAAAAGTACTTATTGACTTTGATATTAAGTGTGATTCTATTGTGGTTGGAAAGCAGCTTCTATTTAATGAATTAATGATTTTTAACAAACAAGAGTAAACACAATTTAAACCCCACGTAGTATGGCTTCAGCCTGTCTTTCACATGCTTCTCTGCTGTATATCAGAGGGCACTTAGTAACTTTGTTTGGTATGCTTATCAATATTTACAAGTCAGTTTTATGGGAAAAATAGATCTTGATCTTCAGTATATTCTAGTTTCTATGGGGCAAATACTGGAGGCATAGCCTCTTTCAACCTTGTTTTACAAAGGAAAGATGTACTTTTACTCTCTGTGTTCCAGCCAAGCCAGTGCCAGAATGCTCACAGATGCCCCTTTATTCCTACCTATAATATAAGCCATGTAGTGTGTGGACCTAGCAAAAGGCAGCCCTTGCCTGAAGAGTGTGTACCATTTCTGTTGTTGCATTTCCACATTCTTGTCTCTGTCCACATGAGCTAGCTTGGTAAGATATCCTCAATTGCTTTAACAACAGCCTTGAGTTCCCTTAGTTCTGGAATCTAGTAGTCCACAGTCAAACTGAGACCTCTTGTCTAGTTTTCAGGCAGCCATGTTCTCACTGTGATGGCCCGGTCCTTTATTCTGTATAGTCACAAAGGCCTGTCCCTCCTCCTCTGTGTGCAAAGCCACTAGCCCATTAAGATGACATTCATACTATTAATGCCCTTATTTAACTAAAGTGTTCATTTAAGACACCAAATGTAGTTATATTGGATATTAGGACTTCGACATCTGAATCATGAAAAAAAATTCCTTTCATATTATTCCTGGCCATCCTCTGGTTGTGTCTGATATACACACTATTTCTGAGGATTGCCCATGCTAGATGCACACTGCTTTGACTGCTTGTTCATTCTTCCTATTTTTTTCCCTGTATGTGACATTGATGGACATGTTCAGATTTCATCATCTCACTTTATCAAAGCTCCTCTTAGTTACAGGAAGTCTCTTCACCCCCCAAATGTTCCTGATCGTCCCAACAAAACCAAGCTTTTACTGTGTCACTCAAAAAACTTTAGTTTTGTCTTTCTTTTGATGTTTGTTTTTCTCTGACAAATAAAAGATCATATTTCATCAGTTCTAACACTAAGATCTTCCTAAACTTTAACAATCTTTAAATGTTTACTTGTGATGTTAAGACAGAATAAATATGACAATTACCACTCACACAAATTAAAATACTCGAATGACATAGCCCTAACCCACGTTTGTGATGTGACACAGTACTTCTCTCATTCACACTGGCCACAACTTTCTATTACAGCATTGATACCAATATTTGAGGTTAACAAATTTAGAATGAAAACATAAGAGGTGTAATTCATATTCTCAATTAGGCTTTTATTCCCTTAGTCTCTGTGTTATTTAGGGGATTGGAGAGATAGTTTTTCCCAGAGTTTACAGCATTTCCAGAACCAGGTTTGGTTCCTAGCACACACTCTGGGACACATTTGGATTTTAACTTCAAGTTCAGAAAATCTGATATTTTTTCCTGGCTTCCCTGAGAACTGCACTTATCTTCACACACATGCACACGCATGCACATGCACACACACACACACATGCATGCACATGCACACACACAGGCACACACTAATAATTAAAATAAATATTAAAAAAGAAATGTTTTACTATATACTTTAGGCTGTTCAGCATTTTATAATTTTTATAAAGTCACTTCTGTCCTAATGAGGATTGCAATGCTGTGACCTGACACTACAACCTAAAGCAAATTGGGGGAGGAAAGGGTTTATTTGAATGACATATCCAGAAGCTATGTCAGGAACTCGAACAGGGCAGGGACTTGGAAGCAGGAGCTGATGTAAAGGACAAGGAGGAGGATGCTTACTGGCTTGCTCCTCAGTGTATATTCAGTCTGCATTCATACAGAACCAAGGGCCACCAAGCACAGAAATACCACTACCAATAACCCTACCCACAGTTCCCATTACAATTGTTAAAGAAAGAAGGAAGTTTCCACTATACTAAGGTTCCATGCCACTTGCAAAGTTCTCCCAAATATGCCTATCTCTCCCTGCAAAATAATTTTTTTCTGTTTTCTTTTTTGTTTCTTTCCTTTTAGAGGGAAGGGTTGGCTTCTTGGAGAACTGGAAATGTAGAGTGATGTATCAAAGGGGAGAGAGCAGCCGGGGAGATGATGCTGTTACTTCACACAGTGCTCCATCCATACCTGCATGCCTAGAAGATGGGTCTGAGCAAAGAATGACTGGTAGAAGATATGAGAAACTCAGAAAAGTATTATTTATGCAGACGTGGCAGCTTATTCAGTGACCTCCTGCTGAGGCAGAGTTACACCTGAAGACAGAGACACAGAGACACAGAGTGAAGGGTTAGGAGAGGAGTGAGAGAAGAGCTCAGGGGTGACTTGTCTGAGGATGAGGAGGAACTGTTTATGTCTCATCCCACCTTCGTTCTGGCCACTGCTGTTTCAGCTACAAGGGCAGAAATGCGAAGTCTCCTTTAATATCTGGGGCTGACATTGACTAATTGTGAATAAACCTGGAAAAATGAAGTGATATTCCCTGCTGTCACTGGTGGGCCGTGAGGAGTGCCTGCTGGCGAACAGCCTCTTCAGCATGGTATTAGTATCAATTAAAATAGAAGATTAAGTCTGAAGAATTCCCTAGGAAGGACTCTTAATAGGTAAGCTTAATTTGCCTGATTTAAAAATACAGGCTAAAAAAGGATACCTTCTTCTCAGCTCCTCATGGTACTTTCTCAAATTGACCATATAATTGGTCAAAAAGCAACCTCAACAGGTACAGAAAGATAGAAATAATCCCATGCGTGCTATGGGACCACCCACGGCCTAAAGCTGGTCTTCAATAACAATAAGGGAAGAATGCCCACATATTGTGGAAACTGAACAATGCTCTACTCAATGATAACCTGGTCAAGGAAGAAATAAAGAAAGAAATTAAAAACTTTTTAGAATTTAATGAAAATGAAGGTACAATATACCCAAACTTATGGGACACAATGAAAGCTGTGCTAAGAGGGAAAACTCATAGCGCTGAGTGCCTGCAGAAAAAAACAGGAAAAGAGCATATGTCAGCAACTTGACAGCACACCTAAAAGCTCTAGAACAAAAAGAAGCAAATACACCCAGGAGGGTAGAAGGCAGGAAATAATCAAACTCAGGCTGAAATCAACCAAGTAGAAACAAAAAGGACCATAGAAAAGAATCAACAGAACCAAAAGTTGGTTCTTTGAGAAAATCAACAAGATAGATAAACTAGCCAGACTAACGAGAGGACACAGAGAGTGTGTCCAAATTAACAAAATCAGAAATGAAAAGGGAGACATAACTACAGATTCAGAGAAATTCAAAAAATCATCAGATCTTACTATAAAGCCTATATTCAACAAAACTTGAAAATCTGCAGGAAATGGACAATTTCCTGAGACAGATACCAGTACCGAAGTTAAATCGGAACAGATAAACCAGTTAAACAACCCCATAACTCCTAAGAAATAGAAGCAGTCATTAAAGGTCTCCCAACCAAAAAAGAGCCCCAGGTCCAGGCGGGTTTAGTGCAGAATTCTATCAGACCTTCATAGAAGACCTCATACCAATATTATCAAACTATTCCACAAAATTGAAACAGATGGAGCACTACGAATTCCTTCTATGAAGCCACAATTACTCTTATACCTAAACCACACAAAGACCCAACAAAGAAAGAGAACTTCAGACCAATTTCCCTTATGAACATGACGCCAAAATACTCAACAAAATTCTGGCAAACCGAATCCAAGAGCACATCAAAACAATCATCCGCCATGATCAAGTAGGCTTCATCAGGCATGCAGGGATGGTTTAATATCTGAGAAAACCATCAACGTGATCCATTATATAAACAAACTGAAAGAACAAAACCACATGATCATTTCATTAGATGCTGAGAAAGCATTTGACAAAATTCAACACCCCTTCATGATAAAAGTCCTGGAAAGAATAGGAATTCAAGGCCCATACCTAAACATAGTAAAAGCCATATACAGCAAACCAGTGGCTAACATTAAACTAAATGGAGAGAAACTTGAAGCAATCCCACTAAAATCAGGGACTAGACAAGGCTGCCCACTCTCTCCCTACTTATTCAATATAGTTCTTGAAGTTCTAGCCAGAGCAATCAGACAACAAAAGGAGGTCAAGGGGATACAGATCGGAAAGAAGAAGTCAAAATATCACTATTTGCAGATGATATGATAGTATATTTAAGTGATCCCAAAAGTTCCACCAGAGAACTACTAAAGCTGATAAACAACTTCAGCAAAGTGGCTGGGTATAAAATTAACTCAAATAAATCAGTAGCCTTCCTCTACACAAAAAGAAACAAGCGAGAAAGAAATTAGGGAAAGCGACACCTTCATAATAGACCCAAATAATATAAAATACCTCGGTGTGACTTTAACCAAGCAAGTAAAAGATCTGTACAATAAGAACTTCAAGACACTGAAGAAAAAAATTGAAGAAGACCTCAGAAGATGGAAAGATCTCCCATGCTCATGGATTGGCAGGATTAATATAGTAAAAATGGCCATTTTACCAAAAAGCAATCTACAGATTCAATGCAATCCCCATCAAAATACCAATCAATTCTTCAAAGAGTTAGACAGAACAATTTGCAAATTCATCTGGAATAACAAAAAACCCAGGATAGCTAAAACTATCCTCAACAATAAAAAAGGACTTCAGGGAATCACTATCCCTGAACTCAAGCAGTATTACAGAGCAATAGTGATAAAAACTGCATGGTATTGGTACAGAGACAGACAGATAGACCAATGGAACAGAATTGAAGACCCAGAAATGAACCCACACACCTATGGTCACTTGATTTTTGACAAAGGAGCCAAATCCATCCAATGGAAAAAAGATAGCATTTTCAGCAAATGGTGCTGGTTCAACTGGAGGTCAACATGTAGAAGAATGCAGATCGATCCATGCTTATCACCCTGTACAAAGCTTAAGTCCAAGTGGATCAAGGACCTCCACATCAAACCAGACACCTCAAACTAATAGAAGAAAAACTAGGGAAGCATCTGGAACACATGGGCACTGGAAAAAAATTTCCTGAACAAAACACCAATGGCTTATGCTCTAAGATCAAGAATGACAAATGGGATCTCATAAAACTGCAAAGCTTCTGTAAGGCAAAGGACACTGTGGTTAGGACAAAACGGCAACCAACAGATTGGGAAAAAGATCTTTACCAATCCTACAACAGATAGAGGCCTTATATCCAAAATATACAAAGAACTCAAAAAGTTAGACGCAGGGGGAGACAAATAACCCTATTAAAAATGGGGTTCAGAGCTAAACAAAGAATTCACAGCTGAGGAATGCGAATGGCTGAGAAACACCTAAAAAATGTTCAACATCTTTAGTCATCAGGGAAATGCAAATCAAAACAACCCTGAGATTTCACCTCACACCAGTGAGAATGGCTAAGATCAAAAACTCAGGTGACAGCAAATGCTGGCGAGGATGTGGAGAAAGAGGAACACTCCTCCATTGTTGGTGGGATTGCAGACTGGTACAACCATTCTGGAAATCAGTCTGGAGGTTCCTCAGAAAATTGGACATTAAACTGCCTGAGGATCCAGCTATACCTCTCTTGGGCATATACCCAAAAGATGCAACATATAAAAAGACACGTGCTCCACTATGTTCATGCAGCCTTATTTATAATAGCCAGAAGCTGGAAAGAACCCAGATGCCCTTCAACAGAGGAATGGATACAGAAAATGTGGTACATCTACACAATGGAATATTACTCAGCTATAAAAAACAACGACTTTATGAAATTTGTAGGCAAATGGTTGGAACTGGAAAATATCATCCTGAGTGAGCTAACCCAATCACAGAAAGACATACATGGTATGCACTCATTGATAAGTGGCTATTAGCCCAAATGCCTGAATTACCCTAGATGCCTAGAACAAATGAAACTCAAGACGGATGATCAAAATGTGAATGCTTCACTCCTTCTTTAAAAGAACAAGAATACCCTTGGCAGGGAAGAGAGGCAAAAGATTAAAACAGAGACTGAAGGAACACCCATTTCAGAGCCTGCCCCCATGTGGCCCATATATATACAGCCACCCAATTAGACAAGATGGATGAAGCAAAAAAAGTGCAGAAGGTGTAGATCGCTCCTGAGAGACACAGCCAGAATACAGCAAATACAGGCGAATGTCAGCAGCAAACCACTGAACTGAGAATAGGACCCCGTTGAAGAATCAGAGAAAAAGAACTGGAAGAGCTTGAAGGGCTGGAGACCCCATATGTACAACAATGCCAAGCAACCAGAGCTTCCAGGGACTAAGCCACTACCTAAAGACTATACATGGACTGACCCTGGACTCTGACCTCATAGGTAGCAATGAATATCTAGTAAGAATCCCCTCTGACTCTCAAACATTCCCCTTCCTCTTCACAGGATTCTTGGCTCTAAGTGGAAAGGATTTGATGTGAAACCTGCAGTTTAGACTCTCTCTACATAAAGTCTAGCTGTGGGTCTCTGCATCTGTTCTCACATGATTCCAGAGGAAGCCTCTCTGATGATCATCAGATAAGGCACTGATCTATGAGTATAGCAGGATCTCAGAAGGTTTCATCTTATGGATTCTTTAAGCCAGTAGTGCTTGGTTTTACCCTAGATCTCTGAGCTATCTAGCCTCTGGTTCTTGGTTACCCAAGTAGTGGCCAGTGTGGGCTCCTTCTTTTGGGACTTATATCGAACATTGGTTGGTTATTCCCACATGTTCTACACCACCATTGCCCTGGAAAACTTTGCAGGCAGGATGGACGACAGGTCAAAGGTTGTGTAGCTGGGTTGGTTTCCACATTTCTTCATCAGTAGCCTTCAGAGTACCTTCTAGCACCAAAATGTCAGGATGGAGGTAGGGGTGAGGGCTCCACGTAGGACCCAGCTCAACTTCCTCATGCTCAATGAATTGTGTGGGTTTTGATCTTGGCAATGAGGCCTCATTGACAATTTGTGGAAGGCACCTTTTTGTATTAGCAACAGCCTTGGTGGTTTGGGGATTTCCATGGGACCCCCTTGGCCAACAACTTAATTGAATGTATCCTTGTTCTATGATAAGAAGCCTTGCTTGGCTACAAGAGATGGCCAGTTGAGACTGTCTCTCATTACCTGGAGTCCTTTCTCAGATCTCCTTCACAGATTCCAGGAGGTTTCCACTATACCACCGTTCTACACCACTTGCATAGGTCTCCCTGTAATATAAATTTTACAATATAAAATATGGTTTACAATATAAAAAATCACATATTCATAATAATCTTTTGAATTCCTTACTGCTAGATAATGGTTTTTCTTAAGTTTATGATAATATAGCATTGGGTTAAACTTTTACTCATATTCTGATTACATCCAATTTTAATAGTTTCTGTGAGTGCACAGGTGTGTCATTCACCACTTGGAGATGGTTTTGAGTTTAAAAAGTATATGGTATTTTATTTTATTTTGAAAGCATTGGGGATAGAATTTTTTGAAATTCCATCACTTACTTTCTTTTCCTGTCAACTTTGTCAGTTATAAGGATTGATTTTTTTAAAAACATTCTATTATAGACACCCTAGTGGTTTGTCACCAAACCTTTCCCTTCTTCCTTGACCTTTGTTTTCCCTCTCTTTCTCTCTTCTCAACTTCTCTTCCCTTCTTCCTTTCCTTCTTTTCTTCCTCCTTCCTTCCTTTTGTGGAGTTCAGTGCAATCTATTCTGATATTCCTAAGCAGTTTCTTTATGGGTACATGCCATTGTTCCCAGTGTCTAATTTTTCCTTCCTTTTGAGTTATTTCTATAATTTGCAGGTTTTGGCTTTGTGTCGCCATGAAATTTTTCCTCCCATAGCATAAAAGGAGACAGCAATGTCTCTTATTATTCTCATGGTTTTAGCCCTAAATCATTGGTGCTATGTCTCAATTGCTTATATTTTAGTTGAAACACATACATGCCTAAACTGTTGAATAAATAAATTAGACCATTAGTTTATAATTTATTTGCCTTCAAGATATGTGATAGGTATGTAGTTTTATTCATTAAATATTATAAGTAGTCGCTGCCACTGAGAAGTATTGAAAAATTATAAATCTTACCCATTAATCATTAGTGGTTGGTATTTCATTAACTCTGAAATAGTGTTATGCTTATTTCTTTTTAAGATGCACTTTTATTATTTTAATTAATTAATCAATTAATTTGTGTGTGAATGTGTGTGTATTCAAATGTGTGCAGGTGCTCGAGGAGGTCAGAAGAAGCTGTCAGATTTCCTGGAACTGAAGTTACAAGTGGTTGCCAGTTGCTAGCATGAGTCCTGTGGAAGAGAGCACCAAATGTCTCAACCCCGGAGCCATCTTCTCAAGCTCCGCTTTGCCATTTTCTCTTCTCTGAACACTGTTTTCTAGGCTATTTTAAATGTCAAGTTTATTTCATAAAAAATGTATAGAATTAGTATAGTATGCATAGTTTAATGATTTGGAATGCAAAAAATATCTAGATGAGAATTTGTCTTACTATGTAAACGCTGTCCAAGAGAAAATAGCTCATAAATAGAAATTATTCTGTTAATATTTATGTAATTTAATTATTTATAAAAGTGTAATTATAAACCATTAGAATCTAATGGAGTAAATAGTGAATGATTTTGATAGTTGATTAGACATTTTATATACAAACTGTATGTAGACTGCTTGAGAGACAGACTTATATACTTCATAACTTAACCCACTGCCAATTGCCATCAACACAGGGAAGGACTTGCAAACTCGAAAGTGGATTCTTCTTTAGGCTTCCAGATTAAAAACCAGTCCAGTTAGCACAGAATTTTAGGGCCATGGCCAGCAAAACAATAGAATCCTCATGGACTCTGGGCTATGTAACTACAGTCTAACAACTTGGTGTTGTGGTAAGTCCCTTTATTTGTAGCACACAACTGTGCAACAGTTGAAACTGTGTCCTGGGCTCCAGATGACCTTAAAGCAATTACCTTTCTAACCTAGTCTCTATGCATGCATATGGAAAAAAAATTTGAAAGGAAGGTGGCACAGAATTCTCCATAAAAGACATGAGCAGATGATTAGGAGTCCTGAGCTTGAGGCATGGAGAGAGGGGGACCACAAGAGGGGAGCTTATTTAGGACTGTGGACTAATTGGGTACAGTGTTCTCAGGTCATCTCCCAGGCAAGATGAAAATACTGGTGAGATTATAGTTCTTTCTGTTTTGCTTTGATGCAAAATGAAAATTAGTATGCCCTTAAATGACAATGGCATTTTGAAATAGTCATATAAGTTTTTCAATAATCTGAGTTATGTCATTGAAAACGTCTAAAAAGTTTCATTAGCATGATTTGCAAAGAAGTGTAAAACAATATTTCACAGATGGGTTATACTAATATCTTAGATTTATATAAATATACATCTAAATTACCTTGACCTAAAACTCTTAACTATAATGCAAACAAGACTTGGAATACCCAGTCATTTTGTATCTAGTTTACTGAGCTAAGCACAATTCCGGCGTTTAATAGCATGAAGAACATACAGTTTGGAGACCTATTAAAAATAATAAACAAATAGGTGGTGAGAAATGGTGGCATTTCCTTCATGGTAACTTTTCACTCAAGCTAAGTGTTGTAGTGAGATCATGCTGACGCTGTAATGAACAAGTCTCTATAAACCCACATCATTAATAGGGAGATAATCACTAAAAGAAATGGTTTTTAATAAAAATATATTACTAAAGCTTTTCTTGTCACCATGAGCCAAGTACTTGATATAAACAATTTAAAGGGTGGGGGAGGATGATTTGTTTTGCTTAAAATTCCTGAGGTGCCAGTCAACCATGGCTTGCAATTGAAAACCTAAGCCAGAGGCAGCAGAGAGTGGGGACAAGAAGTCCCCCAAGGTCCTATCCTCAGTGACCATCTTCCTCCACCTAGATAGCACATTCCATGCTCCTCTAACCTTAGTACCTATTTTCAAGTTCCGATCCAGGACAGGGCCCTCAAGTGCTAACTGCGTCTGGAAACAATGTTACAGACACAGATAGAGGTAACCTGAGCCAATCATGCCTTCTCTTACAACAAATTATCCACACTGACCATCACAGAGGTGATGGTCTTTTTTGGTTTGTTTGGGGATTTTTTGTCTTTTTTTTAAAATTCTGAAAGAAATTTATTTAGAACAGGTGACCAATGCAACATTATTTTATTTCTAAGAAGTAGGAATTATTGACAGTTCTATGGAGGGAGAAGCAGATGTAAGCAAATTGTTTAAAATACTTAGCTGCTAAAACAAAGCAAAACAAAACAAAAAGAACCTTTACTGTTAACACATTTACATGTTATTTTGACCACCCTGATGTGTTTTATCTATTTTTTATTCTTTAATCACCTTCTCAGTCCACCCTCCAAATGTTCCACAGCCCACACCTCGTCCATCCCGCATCTGCAAGAGGACACCCCCACCACCAGACCTCCCCACTCACTGGGGCCCTATGTCTCTAGAGGATTAGGTGCATCTTCTCTGACTGAGTCCAGAACTGGCAGTCCTCTGTACTGGGGGCCTCACATCAGCTTGGTTGGTGACTCAGTGTCTGAGAGATCTCTGCTGTCCAGATTAATGGAGACTGCTGGTTTTTCTATGGGGTTCCCTTCCTCCTCAGCTTCTTCCAGCTTTTCCCTAATTCAACGACAGGGGTCAGCAGCTTCTGTCCATTGGTTGGGTATAAATATCTGCTTCTGACTCTATCAGCTGCTTGTTGGGCCTTTCAGAGTGCAGTCATGATAGGCTGTTCATAAGCACAGCATAGAATCAGTAATGTTGTCAGGCCTTGGGGCCGCCCCTTGAGCTGGATCCCACTTTGGGCTGTCACTGGACCTCCTGTCCCTCAGGCTCTTCTCCATTTTTTGTCCCTGCAGTTTTTTTTAAACAGGAACAATTCTGGGTCAGAGTTTTTGACTCTGGGATGACAACCCCATCCCTCCTCTTGAAGCCCTGTCTTTTTGCTAGAGGTGGGCTCTACAAATTCCCTCTCCTCACTGTAGGATATTTCATCTCAGGTCTCTCCCTCTGAGTCCTGAGAGTCTCTCACCTCCCAGGTCTCTGGTACATTCTAGAGCGTCCCTCCCTCTTACCTCCTGAGGTTGCCCGTTTCCATTCTTTCTGCTGGCTCTCAGAACTTCAGTCCTGTTCTCCCCACCAATCCCTAATCATGTTCCCCTCTTCCCCTCCCTGTCTCCTTTCTCATCCAGGTCCCTGCCTCCCCCCTCCAGTGATTGTGTTCTTCTCCCTCCCAAGGGGGATTGAGGCAGCCTCACCTGGGCCCTTAGGCTTGTTAGCCTTCTTGAGTTCTGTGGATTGTATCCTGGGAATTCTGTACGTTTTGGCTAATGCCCACTTATTAGTGAGTACATACAATGCATATCTTTTTGGGCCTGAAATTTATTTTATTTTATGTGTAAATTTTGCCTGCACGTGTTCAAGTATGCAGTACCCACATGGACCAGAAGAGGGCACTGCATCCCCTGGAATAGAGTTAGGTGGCTGTGAGCAGTGTTGTGAATACCGGGACTCAAATCTAGATCTTTTTGTAAATTGGATGCACAGAATTAGCCATCTGTCCGACCCACACACCATTACTTTTTAATACAGACAGACAACCAATTGTTAAATAAGTGATTGTTTCTAAAGCTTTGTGTTTGAGGGTATTTAATAAGAAAAGAAACTGTAGGCCATTCAGTTAAGTAAACATTGCAAGGTCCAGACAATATACACATATGTATTCACAAAACAAGCATAGGGATGGAGTACTGTAAGATTACAAAGGTGCAAACAATGCATGTGGTGGGGCAATGATGAGTCGATAGTGACCGTAGTCGCTTTAAAAAGTTTGACATTATTGACCCTTCCTTGTTCCACATCCTCTGCTTTTGAATCTTCCCATTATGCACAGCGGCATTGAGGAGGTCAGCATGGCCTGTATTGGCTAGTGGGCACCCACGCTAAGCTATTCAAATCACTCAGGAACTTAAATCATCATGGTAAACTGAAGTATAGGTTAGCCATTTTTCTAGGGCGTGCATTTATTGTATAAGAAGGCAAGTTTACGGAGACAGGAATGAAGGCAGTGAGAACAAATTCGCAGAGAAAAGAAGTAGTGTTGACAATGAGCATCCTCTGCCCTTTCTGCTCTAGGTTTTAGGAGAGGCTACATCTGTGCAGCTGTGGCCATTTCAGAGAGATTCTATTTCTCATACCCAAACAGTCCACATCAAAAGTAATGGATAATCTTGCTTTCAGGTATGTTCTCACTATCCAAAGTATTTCACTAGATATATCTTCATAATTAAAAGAATTCATCATCATAAAGCCTGTAAAGTATGCAATTAAAACAAAATAAAATATAGCTAGAGCATCAAAGGACAAACATTTATATTCATTCTCCTAATGATCTAAATCACAAAAGAATTGAAGCGGCTTAAAGTGAGCTATACGAACTATACAGAAAAGCAATTTCAAGGACTAGAAATTGACTCAAGTGTAGAGGCTATGGATTAAACATCCAGGAACAAAAAAGGAAAATGTTACAGCTATTGAGCATGAACTTAGATTGTGAGTTTTCTAGTAACCAAAGTTGAAAAAGCACAATAGATAGTTTTCTGTTCCTTGTGGGATTCAAAGAAGCATCTTGATTCTTTACAAGCCCCATTTCTGCACTGGTTTTTCAGTCAGCATTGAATCTATTCCAAATGGATCATCATTGAATTATTGAGTTGAGCATGTGAGCATTTGAAAGTTAAAGATAAAATGTAGGTGAAATTTTGCCCCTTAAAATCAGTTGCTTAGCAAAGCAAAGCAACATAACTTGGATCACAGAGAAAGAAAAGTGTTTTTGTTGATGGTAAGCAAATGACTTCTTTTTTTTCTTTTTTTTATCTTTATTAACTTGAGTATTTCTTTTTTTTGTTTTTTTTTAATTTTTTTTATTTTATTAACTTGAGTATTTCTTATATACATTTAGTGTTATTCCTTTCCGGTTTCCGCAAACATCCCCCTTCCCCCTCCCTTCCTTATGGGTGTTCCCTTCCCACCTCCCCCATTGCCGCCATCCCCCAACAGTCTAGTTCACTGGGGGTTCAGTCTTAGCAGGACCCAGGGCTTCCCCCTTCCACTGATGCTCTTACTAGGATATTCATTGCTACCTATGAGGTCAGAGTCCAGGGTCAGTCCATGTATAGTCTTTAGGTAGTGGCTTAGTCCCTGGAAGCTCTGGTTGCTTGGCATTGTTGTACATATGGGGTCTCGAGCCCTTCAAGCTCTTCCAGTTCTTTTCTCTGATTCCTTCAACGGGGGTCCTATTCTCAGTTCAGTGGTTTGCTGCTGGCATTCGCCTCTGTATTTGCTGTATTCTGGACTGTGTCTCTCCAGGAGCAATCTACATCTGGCTCCTGTCGGTCTGCACTTCTTTGCTTCATCCATCTTGTCTAATTGAATGGCTGTATATGTATGGGCCACATGTAGGGCAGGCTCTGAATGGGTGTTCCTTCAGTCTCTGTTTTAATCTTTGCCTCTCTCTTCCCTGCCAAGGGTATTCTTGTTCCCCTTATAAAGAAGGAGTGAAGCATTCACATTTTGATCATCCGTCTTGAGTTTTATTTGTTCTAGGCATCTAGGGTAATTCAAGCAAGCAAATGACTTCTTATATGACTGATGACTCACAGATTATTTAAATATAATTTTGGGAGGCATCACCAGTTAATAAAAGTGAGTGATTTTAGTCTGTAGTTGAAAAGATGCTTATCGACATGCAGTTTTCTCAAACATCTACCTGGACTCTTGAATTCTCAATTTAATGGATCATATTATTATCAGATAAACCATGAATCTTTCAGGGAGAATTATGGTTCTTAAATATTTTATGTCGTTGGTTACTTTTAGCTGTGGGTTACAAATGAAATTGATTCAGATAGCAAAGTACTATTGATATTACTAAAAGCCTTACAGAACATTACTGGCATTCTTTCCAAAAAAAATGTATTTCTATCCATTCGTTTTGAGCAGAATGGTCCATGTACACATAGAAAAATCATAACTCATAACTGAGCCAAGATTCTGAGACCAAATCCCAACATGGACAGAGAAGTCTGGCACACTTGTAAAACTAATGTTGGAGGTGTGGTCTAGACAGAAAGCCTGATAGTCTCCAGTCTAGCTCCTTACTCATTGACAGATCCTATGTCAAAGGAAAGAGCCAACACCAGAGAACACAGCATGCTCTACATCTTTCCCTGGCTTCCATATGCAGGAATGAGTTTAAGCCCCAGCATCCATACAAAAAATAATAACAATAAAAATTCAAACCATAAAATGTTGACTTATGAGAAATATATGTGGCTCACATATTGGAAAAACATACATCAATGTGAATCCAGGGGAGACACTCTTGATTTCTTTCTTCATAACATGTAGAATAGTTGGTACAAAAGTTCTGGAAAATCACATTGATGTACTAAAAAATAAAAAGGAAAAGACAGACAGGATACAAAATGTTTACATGAACCTTATTTAGATTTATATAGTTTTCTTTTTTCTTTAGCAGGATATTAAGTTTCATTTGAGGGGACAATAAGTCAGGATTTTCAAGAGCATTTGAAGAAAAGGATTTAATTTCTCCTCAATAGAAATTATCTTCCAGGACTGCCAAAAATCAAGGTCATGGAGGTACCTTGGCCAAAAGCCCAGTATAATCAATGCCACAGCCAGTGAAGAGAAGTGTCTAATTAAAACTCTCATTTTTAAAATTACATTTGACTACGCGGTTGCTCAGGCAGGGACATGGGCTACCACAGATGACTGAGGTAACTAAGAGAAAAAATGGAGCCTATTGTGAGAGTTCTGGATGGATGAGAATTTCTCAAATAGATAATCAGGGTAAAAATGAAGCGTGAGCATGAAAACGTGGGAGGACAGAGACAATAGACTGAGATTAGGCATGGCCTTCATTGACAATTTCAGATAAACTATAATAGCAGATGAGAAGACTCAATGATTGCTTCTTTATACACAGCTTTATGCCAAGGCACACTCTGCAGGAACCACTAAAGCATGGCGTGATGTTAAAGATTCCTTTAAGACAGGAAGGAAGCCAGCACAAGTCAATATGGGGACAAAGTTGGTAAGGAATTTTCACTAAATTTTAGGGGGTAAAAAAATGACTCGAGAGATAAATTACCTGAATATGTTTGTAAAGTTAGAAGACTTTGGAAAAAACAAAAGTAAACTGTCATAGGGTCCAAGAATTTTATGGTTTACCTATCACATATTAATAGATATGAATGTTTGTATGTAAGCCTGTGAACAGATTCAAAGAGCATTATTTCAGGATTGTTTGTAATAGCAAAGACAGAAAAAGCTAAATAATCAAACAGGATGTTATTCATCTTTGCAAGAAAATGTGTCAGGTGTAATGAGATACTTTTATGTGAAAGCATGTTACACATTGTATATGAAGCAAAAATATATCTGTATATGTGCATGCATGAAAACAAAAATGTTGACACAGATATTCATAAGGATACATTAAGACTTTTGTTAACTATGTTATTTTATTTTTAATTGTGTGTGTGACTCTGTGTGTGTGTGAGACTCTGTGTGTGTATGCCTGTGCATGTGCATGTGTGTGTGTGTGTGTGTGTATTTGCACATGAGTGGGGTACCTGTGCAGGTCAGAAGAGGTTGGATCAATGGAGCTGGAGTTGTAGGTAGTGATCGGTGGTGAATCCTCTGATATGCATGATGGGAACTCAGCTCAGGTCCTGTGCCAGAGCAGTGCGAGCTTTTCACCACTTATCCAACTCTCCAGAACCAATGTATAAACAGCATAAAGAGATTGTGAGGAAAAGACAAAACTTTTATCGATTCTTATTCTAAAAAGTGGAGCTGGTAAATGAAAAGAAGATATTAATTTCTTTACATAAGTTCATGAAAGGCTTCACAGTGTAGGTAAACACCATATATGGACTTCTGTATTATTATAATTAAGATTTTGATTTGAGGCTATGTAACTATATGTATATTAGCTACCTATTTCCATTGATGAACTGCACAATTCTGGAGGTTTATAAAGTATATCATATCCAACATATCTTTCACTGCAGGAAGAAACATTATGTCTTTTATAAGATTATATAATTTATAATTTTATATCTTTAAATTTAATTAGATCATGACAGCAAAGTACAAAGTTTCAAGGGTCAGCGTGAACCAGCAAAAACAATGCAACAACTGAATATCCCAACACTGGATAAAATACTCCAAAGTCACAGAAAAGAAAACTAAATTTAAAACATTTAAAATGAAATGAGGTCAAACTCCTCTGCCCCTGCGTGAGATATGAGTCTCGACCCCAGTGCACTGGTTCCTATCAATAAACTTCATGTTTATTACAGCAAGGAGGGTCTCATATGAGTTCTTGGGGGAGGGGGAGTCGCATCATCCAGAGACTTGAGTGAGGGTCTCCCCTCTCTGCAGGTCTTTCATTTGGGGCTTGTCCGGGATCAGCGACCACCCTCGTCTCCGCAGACCCACTTGGAGGTGAGATAGCATCTGTGTCTTTGTCTGTGTCTGTGTTTTGTGCCGTCTAAACTCTGGGTCTGTATTTGCTACTCTGGGTCTGTATTTGCTCACAAGTTCTGGAGTTCTGGTTTTGCAGTCGCTCACATCTCCAGTTGAGAGGGAGGCTCGTGTCTCAGGAGAGACTCGAGTGTGAGTGGTAGACGTGCCAGGGGCTCACCAACTGTGCTGTCCTGGGAGACGTCCCAGGAGGTCTGGGGAAACCCCAGGGACGCCTGGGAGATTCCCGTCTGGATGCCGGTGAGGATTCGGTGATTCTCCTGGATTGGAGAAAAGACCCTTCCTCCCAACCGTTTGTATTTCCAGAGTGGTCTTTGTGTGTCTTAGGTCTTTGTTTTGTGTTAGAACAGATTCGGGTTGAGAAAGAGGAGTGATATGGAATCCGCTTGCCTTCATATGTTTTTGGTGTCACCTTGGGAAGAAGGAGTGAAGTGGAATTCATTCCCCTTCATCTGTCTGTGGTTCAGAAGGAAAAGTGATGTGGAATCCGCTCTCCTTCATCTGTCTTTGGTGAGCTCATGGAAGCTCCCATTTGAACCAGTCCAGTTTTGTGGTGATCTCACTGCGGCCACTTGTTTTTTTGTTTTTGTGCCACTTCTGTTTTTTTGTCTGTTAATCTTTTGATTGTCTTTCTGTGTGACTGAATGCTATTTGTCCTCTTCGGCAGACCTCTATTTTCTGGACTCTCTTCTTGTTTTCGCACCATTCCACTTGAGATGCTTGTTAGTAGCTGTTACAGGAAAGACAGAATCCTACTAGAGGCCAGAAAAATGTTCCAGACACGGATGGAAGGCCCTCACTTCTGCCTGTTGACTTCAATACGCCTAAAGGTAGGGAGCATCAGGTCTACCGTCAGACTCCAATGGTGGGTCACTGAGGGGCTGAAAAAAATGCCCCACCAATTTGGCTAAAGTAAGGAAAAGATATGAAGAAAAAGTTGCAGAAACTTGAAGGGTTCTGAGTTAGTGTAAGTTGCAGAGAAAATAAGGTTAATGTGTGTGGTTCAGGGTCTGTGCACAAAAGTGGACAGCACCTAATAGCTGTAAGATGCAGACATAGAGACTGAAAAAAAAAAGAAAGAAGAGAAAAAGAAAGCTAGGGAAGAAAAGAGACAAAAAGAAGAGGAAGCTAGAGAGCTAAAGAGAGATAAAAGACAAGAGAGGAACATATACTGGCCACAGTAGTTAGGGAACCTAGGAAGACATTACCTGGCAACAGAAGAGAATTCCTGGCTAAATATCAGTGTGCCTAATGCAAAGAAAAAGGACACTGGGTCAGAGAGTGCCCCAGAAAGAACAAGAGGGGACACTGGAGAGCCTCTTGGTCCTAGAGTGCTGGCTATGTGCAAAGATAGAAGGGAAGCCTGCCCAGTTGTTTTGTGGATACAGGGACCCAACACTCTATGCTCCTATGCCCCAGTGGGCCAGTATCCATCAAAGACCTTGGGTACAGGGGCTACTGGCAACAAACAATACTTATGGACTACCCAAAGAACAGTGGACCTTGGTGTGGGCCAGGTAACCCACTAGTTCATGGTCATCCCTGACTGCCCCATTCCTTGTTCATGAGAAATTTACTCTCCAAAATGGCTTGCATGGGCTGAAATGGCTGGGTGAGGCCATGTGTATGCATATCTGCAGACTGTGTATGTGGAGCTTAAGACCTGTCTCAGTGCATCAGTACCTGATGCTGGGAGATGTGTGGCTTAGTGCCATTCTGCCTGGAACACATCGCTCCTGCCAGCCGACACTAACAATTATCACCAAATCCAGAACTTAAAACTGTGGTAGAGTGGTTGATGTTTTGCCTTTGAATAAAATGTCCCAGAGGATGGGACCACTGGTCAGCTGACATGGACTATATTCTCCACTGGTTGGAGGCAATCTGGTCACATTGCTGCCCAATCCTGACCTGGAGCCACCACAGTATGAGTGTCAAGTACTGGCAGAAGCCCATAGGTGGAGGGAAGACCTCTGCGACTGACCGATCGACCCCTGCTGAAAGTCGAGGCTACCTTGTCCACAGATGGGAACAGTTCTCTTCATGAAGGTCAGATATAAGTGGGTGCTGCCATGGTGGACAACACAATGTCATCTGGGATGGCTGAACCTCAACCCCCCCAGTACGTCAGCACTGCAGATGCCTTTGCCATCTCTTGGATGCCATGATGAATCCAACAACTGTGAGTGTTATTCATTGCCCAGGACATCAGGAGGGAAGAGATTCAGTGGCATGGAGCAGTAACAAAGCACATCAAGTGGCTGAAGAAATGGCTATGGAGGAACCTATCCTGGTTTCAGGCCTGCAAAAGACAGCCACTGGGAACTGGGATCAGACTAAGGGATGGCCTCACTTAGAATGTACAACAGAAGGAAAGGCCCAAATTGCTTAAACAAAAAAAAAGACAATGGCACACTTGAGGGAAAACTATATTCCTCAGAGAACAAACAAAAGACTCACTTTGCCAAATACAGAAATGGACTCATTTAGGAGATAAGAAGTTTGTCCAAGTAGTTAAGGTGTATGTAATAGACTTCAAGATTTCAGCCAGAGTGGCAGTAAAAAAATATAAGTTATGTCAGTAAGTGATTGCTTAGCAAGAAAACAGGGCAAAGAGACCTAGAGAGTTTAGTAGAAAATCAAAGTGAACTTCACTGAGATAAAACCAGGAAAATATGATCACAAGTATCTCCTAGTGCTTGTAGATATCTTTTCAGGAATAGCAAGAGACAGCCTCAGAAACTTTCCTCACCAAGCAAGAGATGGACTCTCTAGTCATCAAGAAGATACTAGAAGAAATCTTCCCCAGGTCTGGAGTGCCCAAGGTAATCTGGTCAGACAACGGCCCTACTTTCATTGCCAAGGTAAGCCAGGGTGTGGCCAAGTATTTAGAGGTTGATTGGAAATTACGTTGTATTTACAGACCTCAAAGTTCAGGACAGGTAGAGTAAATAAATAAAACTCTAAAAGAGACCCTGACCAAATTGTCCATGGAGACTGGCGCAGACTGGGTGGCACTCTTTCCCTCTTGCTCTCTTCAGAGCAAGAAATACCCCTTCCAGATTCAGCCTTACCCATTTTGAGATCTTATATGGGACCTCAGCTCCTCTGACTGTATTAGATGATGTCACTGAACCAACATGTTATAGTAATAATGACTTGTATGCCAGGCTAAAAGGCTTACAGGTAATACAGAAAGAAATCTGATCACAGCTGGCAGCAGCCTATGCCCCGGGGACCCCTGAGACATCTCATCAGTTCCAGGTCAGAGACTTGGCTACATACGATGACACCGAGCCCAGACACTCAAGCCTCACTGGAAATGACCGGACCTGGTACTGCTGACCACCCTGACAGCCGTCAAGTCTCAGCCCTCACCAGCTGCGTACTAAAAGTTGGGGCTGAGAGCTGGGACCTAGAGGGACACTCAGATCTTGCAAAAGCTCCCTAGACTTGCACATCAGATAAGTGGATACATCAGAGACATGACTAGGAGTTTGCTATAATGCTCACTTGAGGAGTCTGCTTTAGAAACAAAAATTTCATGTTTGCCCTGGGTTCCATCGAGATAGGTGTGGGGATAGGCTTGATTTCTATTGCAAATGATGTAACATTGTATATGTTAGTACTCCTAACATTTCTTGGGTCTGTGCCTCAGGGATCATAAGTTTAGAAGTTCTAAAAGACAGTCATGACCTTGGTGTGTAGGTTTAGATAGTGTCCAGATTGGAATCCTGATGCTAAAGACTTAGTAAGACACAAAAGAGAGTTGAGAATTACTTAGGGCTATCTTAAGGCTGACTCTAAGTGCTGCAAGTGCAGCTACAAGGACATCTGCTGTTGCCCTGCAACACAAGGCTTATGGAAAATTCAGAACTGCCATTGACTTAGATGTAAAAAGAGTAAAAAAGACTTTTTTGCTGACCTCCAAGAATCTCTAACCTCCCTCTCAGAGGTAGTCCTTCAGAATAAGAGAAGATTAGACCTGATATTCCTTAAAAAAGGAGGTCTGTGTGCTACACTAAAAGAAGAATGTTGCTCTACGTAGACCATTCAGGAGTAATTAAAGACTCCATGAGTAAAGTTAAAAAAAGGTTAGACAAAAGACAGAGAGACAGAGAAGCGCATCAGGGATGGTTCGAGAGCTGGTTTAGTAAGTCTCCTTGGATGACTACTCTGATATCTTTCCTTACGGGACCCTTCTTAATTTTGCTTCTGTTTCTGGTTATAGGTCCATGTGTGTTAAATAAACTAGTTACCTTCATTAGAGAAAGAGTAAGTACTGTTCAGATTTTGATGTTACGCCAACAGTATCATGCTTTAGGAGGACAAGAAAACCAATATTATAAAGGTACTAAAATTTAGTTCTATGATTAGAATTAGCCACTAGAAGAAGTGGGGAATGAAAGAATAAAAGGTGCAGCCAAGAAGTCAGAAGTTTAAAAATGCAACCTCGCCCCTAAGAAGCCCTAAATACTTCAAATTGCAGACCCTGCCCTCTACCTGTAAGTAAGTAAAAGGTCACATTTCTTGAGCCTGCTCTTCCAAGAACTAGATAAAAGGACTTAAGATAAGGTCCTTAGATAAGCGATTCCAGACCTAGTAAAGATAACAGAAAGCTTCTTCCAGGAACTAGCTGACCATAAAGTTAGAATACAATCCTAGAGAATAACCTTGAGAAGCAGGAAGCTTCTAGGAACTAGCAGACCACAAAGTTAAGTTAAGCAATCTTGAGAGACAGGAAGCTTCTTGTGATTTTCCAATGACAAAACCCCTGCCCCCTTGTGTTGTGGTTTCTCCCTTTAAATACCCTTTCTCCCAGCCTCTTGGGGTCGAACTTCTGTGCTCCTGCGTGGGATATGAGTCTCAACCCCAGTGTACTGGTTCCTATCAATAAACCTCATGTTTATTACAGAAAAAAAAATGAAATGAAAGAAAAGTAGATACTTCAAAAGACAAGAGGTCCATTGAATCATAAACAGTGCGCATAGGAGGAAGATTATAAAGGTTGAACAGCTGTCACAGAATTGACAAAATGCCCCGTTTTTTGGTTGTATGTATAAGTAGCAAAAACATCAAATAAAACCTGTAAGGAAGAAGCACATAGGGGCCGATATAAAGGATAGAACCTACTGAAATACATTAATAAAGCTGTGCAAGGAGAAGTCTGACAGATTGTGAGATAACTCCAAGGAAACAAGGCAAATGTCTTGTAACCTCCGTCCTCCACAAAAAGGGTTGTTCTTGGAATATGCCTTCGAGGCCCTCTGAGGTGTAAGAAATAGGAGTGTGTTTATTTTATATTGCCCGACATCTTAGCACTTAATTTTTTTCATCTTTATTAACTTGGTTATTTCTTATTTACATTGCGATTGTTATTCCCTTTCTCAGTTTCCTGGCCAACATCCCCCTAACACTTCCCCCTCCCCTTCAATATGGGTGTTCCCCTCCCCATCCTCTCCCCATTACCATCCTCCCCACAACAATCACGTTCACTAGGAGTTCAGTCTTGGCAGGACCAAGGGCTTACCCTTCCACTGGTGCTCTTACTAGACTATTCATTGTCACCTATGCAGTTGGAGCCCAGGGTCAGTCCATGTATAGTCTTTGGGAGCTAAGTCCATGCTTAGTCCCTGGAAGCTCTGGTTGGTTGACATTGTTGTTATATGGGGTCTCAAGCTCCTTCAAGCTCTTTCAGTCCTTTCAAAGATTCTTTCCATGGGGGTCCCATTCTCAGTTCAGTGGTTTAATGATGGCATTCACTTATGTATTTGCTGTATTCTGGCTGTGTCTCTCAGGAGAGATCTACATCCGGTTCCTGACAGCCTGCACTTCTTTGCTTCATCCATCTTATCTAGTTTGGTGACTGTATATGTATGGGCCACATGTGGGTCAGGCTCTGAATGGGTGTTCCTTCTGCCTCTGTTCTAAATTTTGCCGCCATATTCCCTCCCAAGGGTATTCTTGTTCCCCTTTTAAAGAAGGAGTGAAGCATTTGCATTTTGGTCATCCTTCTTGAGTTTCATGTGTTCTGTGCATCTAGGGTAATTCGAGCATTTGGGCTAATATAAACTTATCAATGAGGGCATACCATGTATGTTTTTCTGTGATTGGGTTACCTCACTCAGGATGATACTTTCCAGTTCCATCCATTTGCCTATGAATTTCATAAAGTCATTGTTTTTGATAGCTGAGTAATATTCCATTGTGTAGTTGTACCACATTTTCTGTATCCATTCCTCTGTTGAAGGGCATCTGGGTTCTTTCCAGCTTCTGGTTATTATAAATAAGACTGCTATGAAAATAGTGGAGCATGTGTCTTTGTTTTATATTGGGGTATCTTTTGGGTATATGCCGAAGAGTGGACCCAAGAGCTGGATCCTCAGGTAGTTCAATGTCCAATTTTCTGAGGAACCTCAAGACTGATTTCCAGAATCAACCCACCAACAGTGGAGGAGTGTTCCTCTTTCTCCACATCTTTGCCAGCATTTGCCTTCACCTGAGTTTTTGATCTTAGCCATTCTCACTGGTGTGAGGTGTAATCTCAGGGTTGTTTTGATTTGCATTTCACTTATGACTAAAGATGTTGAACATTTCTTTAGGTGTTTCTCAGCCATTCAGCATTCCTCAGCTGTGAATTCTTTGTTTAGTTCTCAACCCCATTTTTAAATAGTGTTATTTGTCTCCCTGCAGTCTAACTTCTTGAGTTCTTTGTATATTTTGGATATAAGCCCTCTATCTGTTGTAGGATTGGTAAAGATCTTTTCCCAATCTGTTGTTTGACGTTTTGTCCTAACAACAATGTCCTTTGCCTTACAGAAGCTTTGCAGTTTTATGAGATCCCATTTGTCAATTCTTGATCTTAGAACATAAGCCATTGATGTTTTGTTCAGGAATTTTTCTCCAGTGATCATGTGTTCGAGATGCTGCCCTAGTTTTTCTTCTATTAGTTTGAGTGTATCTGGTTTGATGTGGAGGTCCTTGATCCACTTGGATTTAAGCTTTGTACACGGTGATAAGCATGGGTTGATCTGCATTCTTCTACATGCTGACCTTCAGTTGAACTAGCACCATTTGCTGAAAATGCTATCTTTTTTCCATTTGATGGTTTTGGCTCCTTTGTCAAAAATCAAGTGACCATAGGTGTGTGGGTTCATTTCCGCATCTTCAAGTCTATTCCATTGGTCTACCTGTCTGTCTCTGTACCAATACCATGCAGTTTTTATGACGATTGCTCTGTAATACTGCTTGAGTTCAGGGAGATTGATTCCTCCTGAAGTCCTTTTATCGTTGAGAATAGTTTTAGCTATCCTGGATTTTTTGTTATTCCAGATCAATTTTCAAACTGTTCTGTCTAACTCTCTGAAGAATTGGATTGGTATTTTGATGGGGATTGCATTGAATCTGTAGATCACTTTTGGTGTAATGGCCATTTTTACTATATTAATCCTGCCAATCCATGAGCATGGGAGATCGTTCCATCTTCTGAGATCATCTTCAATGTCTTTCTTCGGAGGCTTGAAGTTCTTATCATACAGATCTTTCACTTGCTTGGTTAAAGTCACACCGAGGTATTTTATATTATTTGGGACTATTATGAAGGGTGTCGTTTCCCTAATTTCTTTCTTGGCTTGTTTCTCTTTGTGGAGAGTAAGGGTACTGATTTATTTTTGTTAATTTTATACACAGCCACTTTGCTGAAGGTGTTTATCAGTTTTAGTAGTTCTCTGGTAGAACTTTTGGGATCATTTAAATATACTATCACATCATCTACAAATAGTGATATTTTGACTTTTTCTTTTCTAATCTGTATCCCTTTGATCTCCTTTTGTTGTCTGATTGTTTTGGCTAGAACTTTAAGAACTATATTGAATAAGTAGGGAGAGAGTGAGCAGCCTTGTCTAGTCCCTGATTTTAGTGGGATTGCTTCAAGTTTCTCTCCATTTAGTTTAATGTTTGCTACTGGTTTGCTGTATATGGCTTTTACTATGATTAGGTATTGGCCTTGAATTCTTATTCCATCCAGGACTTTTATCATGAAAGGGTGTTGAATTTTGTCAAATGCTTTCTCAGAATCTAATGAAATGATCATGTGGTTTTTTTCTTTCAGTTTGTTTATATAATGGATTGTGTTGATGGTTTTCCATATATTAAACCATCACTGCATGCCTGGGATGAAGCCTACTTGATCACGATGGATGACTGTTCTGATGTGCTCTTTGATTCGGTTCGCCAGAATTTTATTGAGTATTTTTTGCTTCAATATTCATAAGGGACATTGGTCTGAAGTTCTCTTTCTTTGTTAGGTCTTTGTGTGGTTTAGGTATAAGAGTAATTGTGGCTTCATAGAAGGAATTCATTAGTACTCCATCTGTTTTAATTTTCTGGAATAGTTTGAACAGTATTGGTATTGAGGTCTTCTATGAAGGTCTGATAGAATTCTGCACTGAACCCATCTGGACCTGGGCTCTTTTTGGTTGGGAGACCTTTAATGTTTGCTTCTATTTCGCTAGGAGTTATGGGGTTGTTTAAATGGTTTATCTGCTCCAGATTTAACTTTGGTACCTGGTATCTGTCTTGGAAATTGTCCATTTCCTGCAGATTTTCAAGTTTTGTTGAATATAGGTTTTTGTAGTAGGATCTGATGCTTATTTGAATTTCCTCTGATTTTGTAGTCATGTCTCCCTTTTCATTTCTGATTTTGTTAATTTGTACACACTCTCTGTGTCCTATTTTTAGTCTGGCTAAGGGTTTATCTATCTTTTTGATTTTCTCAAAGAACCAAATTTGGTTCTGTTGATTCCTTGTACAGTCCTTTTTCTTTCTACTTGGATGATTTCAGCTCTGAGTTTGATTATTTCCTGCCTTCTACTCCTCCTGGGTGTATTTGCTTCTTTTTGTTCTAGAGCTTTTAGGTGTGCTGTCAAGCTGCTGACATATGCTCTTTCCTGTTTCTTTCTGCAGGCACTCAGCGCTATGAGTTTTCCTCTTAGCACAGCTTTAATTCTGTCCCATAAATTTGGGTATATTGTTCCTTCATTTTCATTAAATTCTAAGAAGTCTTTAATTTCTTTCTTTATTTCTTCCTTGATCAGGTTATCATTGAGTAAAGCATTGTTCAGTTTCCATGTATATGTGGGCATTCTTCCCTTATTGTTGTTGAAGACCAGCTTTAGCCTATGGTGGTTTGATAGGACGCATGGGATTATTTCTTTCTTTCTGTATCTATAGAGGCCTGCTTTATGACCAATTATATGGTCAATTTTGGAGAAAGTACCATGAGGTGGTGAGAAGAAGGTATATCCTTTTGTTTTAGGATAGAATGTTCTATAAATAACTGTTAAGTCCATGTGATTCATGGCTTCTCTTTGTCTGTCTATGTCTCTGTTTAATTTCTGTTTCCACGATCTGTCCATTGAGTGGAGTGTTGAAATCTCCTACTATTATTGTGTGAGGTGCAATGTGTGCTTTGAGCTTTAGTAAGGTTTCTTTTATGTATGTAGGTACCCTTGTATTTGGAGCATAAGATATTTAGGATTGAGAGTTCATCTTGGTGAATTTTTCCTTTGATGAATTTGATGTATCCTTCCTTATCTTTTTTGATGACTTTTGGTTGAAAATCGATTTTATTCGATATTAGGATGGTTACTCCAGCTTTCTTCTTCAGACCATTTGCTTGGAAAGTTGTTTTTCAGCCTGTCACCCTGAGGTAGTGTCTGTATTTGTTTCTGAGTTGTGTTTCCTGTAGGCAACAGAATGCAGGGTACTCATTGCATATCCAGTTTGTTAATCTATGTCTTTTTATTGGGGAGCTGAGTCCATTGATGTTGATATATATTAAGGAATAGTGATTGTTGCTTCCTGTTATATTCATATTTGGATGCAAGATTATGTTTGTGTGTTTTTCTTCTCTTTGTGTTTTTGCCAAGACGATTAGTTTCTTGCTTTTTCTAGGGTATAGCTTGCCTCCTTATGTTGGGCTTTACCATTTATTATCCTTTCTGGGCTGGGTTTGGAGAAAGATATCATGTAAATTTGGTTTTGTCATGGAATATCTTGTTTTCTCCATCTATGTTAATTGAGAGTTTTTCAGGATACAGTAACCTGGGCTGGCATTTGTGTTCTCTTAGGGTCTGTTTGACATCTGTCCAGGATCTTTTGACTTTCATAGTCGCTAGTGCGAAGTATGGTGTGATTCTGATAGGTCTGCCTTTATATGTTACTTGACCTTTTTCCCTTATTGCTTTTAATATTCTTGCTTTGTTTTGTGCATTTGGTGTTTTGACTATTATGCTACAAGAAGAGTTTCTTTTCTGGTCCAATCTACTTGCAGTCCTGTAGGCTTCTTGTATGTTTATGGGCATCTCTTTCTTTAGGTTAGGGAAGTTTTCTTCTATGCTTTTGTTGAAGATATTTTCTGGTCCTTTGAGTTGGGGTTGTTCACTCTCTCCTATACCTATTATCCTTAGGGTTGATCTTCTCATTGAGTCTTGGATTTCCTATATGTTTTGGATCAGTAGCTTTTTCCGTTTAACATTTTTTTTGATAGTTGGGTTGATGATATCTATGGAATCTCCTGCTCCTGAGATTCTCTCTTCTATCTCTTGTATTCTGTTGGTGATGCTTGTATCTACGGCTCCTTGTCTCTTCCTTTTGTTTTCTATATCCAGGGTTGTCTCCTTTGTGCTTTCTTTATTGCTTCTATTTCCATTTTTAATTCCTTCACCTGTTTGATTGTGTTTTCCTGGAATTCTTTCAGGGATTTTTGTGATTCCTCTCTGTAGGCTTCTACTTGTTTATTTATGTTTTCCTGCATTTCTCTAAGCAAGTTCTATATGTCTTTCTTGAAGTCCTCCAGCATCATGATCAAATAGGATTTTAAATCAAGATCTTGGTTTTCTGGTGTGTTTGGATATTCAGTGTTTGCTTTGGTGGGAGAATTGGGCTCCGATGATGCCATGTAGTCTTGGTTTCTGTTGCTTGGGTTCCTGTGCTTGCCTCTCACCATCAGGCTGTCTCTGGTGTTACCTTGTTCTGCTATTTCTGACAGTGGTTAGACCATCCTATAGGCCTGTGTGTCAGGAGTGCTGTAAACCTATTTTCCTGTTTTCTTTCAGCCAATTATGGGAACAGAGTGTTCTGCTTTCAGCCGTGTAGTCTTTCCTGTCTACTGGTCTTCAGCTCTTCCTGTGGCCCCTGCCCTAGTCCACCAGGCAGGTTGCTTTTAACAGTTAAGTTGGTCTTACCTGTGGTCCTGTGACTGAAATTGCTGTTGGGGGGCTGCTTTTGAGCTCTCCATGAGGGCGGCAACCAGAAGGGCCTGCCTCGGCTTTCCGGGGCCCCCTGTGCCAACACTTAAATTTTAAGAAGGAAGAAATCTGTGGCCAACTAGCCAGACTCTATGACTACAAAATGCTTTACTGAAGAAACTGGAAATGAAACACTGTTTTAAAAGTATCTTGCTCTTGCCTAGTCTCTATCTTTATTGCATTGCTTCATCCTTCCATTTCATTTGAAGTTTTGTTATCTGCTTGAAATTTTCAAGGAGACACCTTTTTCTCCTCTTTTCTGCAAATAGGCAAGATCCACATGGTCACCCAGTTTGGTCCCCAATTTATGAATCTCTAGATTCATCCTCCCAAATGCCCAAATAGCATATTTTTTGTGGGCTAAGAACAAAACTTGTTGGTAGAATTCTCATGTACCTTACACAAGGCTCTGGACATTAGAAACAGTGGGGAAAGAAAGACACACAAACGTGTGACATAGGGTCACACCTCTATGGAAGGTGATGTAAGGAACGCAAATCAAATACAAAATAAAAAAAAATGTGCATTTGAAGGAAACTTCAAATTAGAAAAAAAAGGTATAACTTGGAAAATGTAAGCAAGAATGTCTAAATATTATACATATATTGGTAACATATTAACATGGAAATGATCCTTTAGAGATAGCTTCAGCAAAGAAAATAAATGAGAAAAATGGTATACATTAAAGAATCAGCATGAGCGGCACTGGAAGGAGAGTCAGGCGATTCTACTGATTCGCAGGGTCATATATGCCCACCTGGCCTAGACAACCCTCCCAATGTCTTCTGGAACTCTACAGTTGGCAAAATCTACCTTACATCAGCGATTTACCCCATACTAAGACCATTTGGGAGAATGGTGAAATAGCATCCTGCAAACTCACAGGAAGCAAATTTTAGGACAGAGCTTTATGGGATAGATTTGGTAACTATATTGATCCAAAGGATGTAGGGCGGGTCATTTAAACCCCTTTAAATGGACTCAGAGTCCAGACCTAAAACATGAAGGTCACTGTTTACTTCTACTTTTCTTTGGTTTGATAAGTGACATGAAATGTATTACTTTAGTCTGACTTTCATGAAGGAATTAATTCTTGCCAATCTGAGAACAACAAACAAACAAGAACCACAAGTATCATCTACTGACGTGTGCATTACAGAGCTCTTGGAACCTTCCAGGACAAATTGGCAAACTTTGGTCAAGTGTGTCTCTGTCATATTTCTGATAACACAGAAAATATAACACAAATGTGATATACAACATTTGTCCCAGAAAAACAGGAATTTAAGCTCTAAATAGTGAAGGTGAATGGTTAACTGCCAGATTCAGGGATAGTTCTAGAAAGCTCTGAGGGTGTTCTGGGGATGGGAGTGAGTAGGGGACAAAGAAGATAGCTAGTCCCCAATGATGATGATGATAATGACAACGACGCTGATGATGACAATGACGACAATGAGGACAGTGGCGCCAGCAAAGATGAAGACATTGATTAATTCAGAAATTCAGTCGTTCAGTAGTAATTGAAGTCTGGATATCTTTTACCTCAGATCTTTCAGCTTTTAGAGGCCAGAAATAAACAACAAAGGAAGCATTATGAGGAAAACCCAAGTAGAATGTAATAGTTGACTTTTGTTTTTGCTTTTTTTCTATTAATTTATTTTATTCATTTTAGTCCCCATTGTAGGGTCCTCCCTGTTCTCCTCCCAGTCCCCCCTTAGAAATTCTTCTACCCACTACCCCTCCCCTTTCCCTCAGAAAAGGGAAAGTTCCCCTTGAGTATCACCCTGCCCTGGGACATCCAGTTCCAACAGGACTAAGTATATCCTCTCCCACTGAAGCCCAAACAGACAATCCAGGTAAAGAAAGAGGATCCAAAGGCAGGTAATAGAGTCAGAGACACCCGCATCCTCACCTCCACTCCAATTCTTAGGAGACCCACATGAAGACCAAACTGCAGATCTGCTCCAAATGTGTAGTGGGCCTAGTTCCAGCCCCTGCATACCCTTGAGTTGGTTGTTTCTGTAAGGTTCCCATGGGCCCAGGTGAGACAACTCTGTAGGTCTTCTTCTGGTGTCCTTGAGTTCTCTGGCTGGCTCAATTGTATCTCCCAGTCTTCCACAGGACTCCCTGAGATCTGCTGATGTTTGGGTGAGGATCTCTGATCTATTTCTATCGACTGCTGGATCAAGCCTCTCAGAAGACAGTTATGCTAGGTTTCTGTCTGCATGCATAGCAGAGCATTATTAGTGTCAGGGGTTGACTATCTCCCTTGGAATGGGTCTCAAGCTTGATCAGTCATTTGCTGGCAAATGGATGGAACTAGAAAACATTATCCTGGGTGGGGTAACCTAGAGCCAGAAAGATACATATCATATGTACTCACTTAGAAGTGGACATTAGCCATAAAGTTTCTGATAACCATCCTACAATCCTGCAACCATCCACAGACAGTAATAAGGAGTGCACAAGGGAAGATGGGTAAATCTGACGCAGAAGAGGAAACAAAGTAGTCATTGGAGGTGGATGGAAAGAGGGAACTGGGTAGGAGAGGGGGTGAGGAGGGCAACTGGAGGAGGGTAAATGTGAGGAAGGGGATGGGTGAGGTCTGGGAGTGAGAATGAAATCAGTGGAGGCATCTCTGGGAATAGCTAGAGACCTGGGGCATAGAAATCTCCTGGGAGTCTATGTGTGTGACCCTAGCTGAGATTCCTACCAGCTATGGAGATGTGGAGACTGAAGTGGCCACTTACAGTGGAAGGAGGGGGCATCAACCCATCTGCAAAACTTTCAACTCAAATTTTGTCCCCCTACGAGATGTACAGGGAAAAAGATGGAGCAGACACTGAGTGAATAGTTGACTTTCGTAAGTCAGTTTTTAACCTTTGATCCTCAGATTTAAATCAGTCATCACTGCTTTAGCCAGATGTCAGTGAATGAATGGCCTGTTATCTGGCTATTAGGGAGAAGTAATGTCCACAAAAATGTCTTTCCTGTCAACAAAAATCCATTGTTCCTTTGTTAAGGAAGGTATAAAGGAACAATATGAGTGCTGAGGTCATGTGGATTGCAAGGTCAGACCTCTGGCTGATAAAGGGAATAGTTCTACCTGTAGACCAGACTTTGGAGAAGTGAAGCATCTTGCTTAATGTCCAACAGTTATCAGGTTAATATGCGTAAACACAAGCTTGAGAGGGAATAGCAATAAATAACAGTAATAATAGCTCATAATGATGATGACTATGATGAGAATTGTAATACAAAATCTACAGCACTATGTCTGGAAACTTGACTATGTTTATGGCTGCAAGCTGGGAAGTGATTCAGTTATGTCTTTCATTGTGACTCAGTTTACCTTCACATCTAGATAAATGCCAATATGTTAAAACTTATATTACTATTCACACATAATT
Source organism: Rattus rattus (assembly GCF_011064425.1). Lineage (NCBI taxonomy): Eukaryota > Metazoa > Chordata > Mammalia > Rodentia > Muridae > Rattus > Rattus rattus. The sequence goes on along the minus strand of NC_046157.1, from coordinate 76,709,364 downwards.
TTTTAAAATAATATTCTTTATTCATTTTATTATTTTGATATAATTTTTATTTCCAAATATTCTATGGTTATTTTATAAATGCAAGGTATAATATATAATTTTAATTTTATTTATTTTTTCGCAATCCCTCTTTTACATTCTGACCCTGCTCTGCTCATTGCTTGTCTCTTTGACTTTACTTCATTACTTAATGTCATTGTTTCTATTGAGCGATAATATTAGAAAACAATACATTAAGTCAAATAGAGCATCAGTAATAGAAAAGAAGTAGGTGTGCTATTTGGCATTCAGGATACTGCTAGGTATAAACCCAGACGCCTTCTCCTTGGTCTGTCTTGCTACATTGTACATCAATACCTCCATCTATTTGTATCTCTGATATTGTTTTCCTCTGTGAACTTTCTTTATAACAAAATGTGAACCTTTATCCTCATTTTGATTCCATCAAGATTCCACTCAGGTGTCTCTTCCAGGGAGGTTTATTTGTATTCGTATTGGGCACTTGTAGTGTACCCTCTTCCTCACACAGGGATCTGATTACACAGTATTGATGATGCACACATGCCTCTGTTTGAATCTAATGGTAAAGATGAAGATTCTTACCCATTTTTTGTCTCCTGACCCAAAATACTTGGTTGATTAAATTTAACCATTGAATTTAGCAGGTTTTCCTATGTGCGGATCAATGACAGCCACTAGGTGTCAGTGTTAATCACTGGAATGCTGCTAGACAGTTTTATTGAGTCTTTTTTTAAAAGATGCTTCAGTTTTTTCTATCTATCTATCTATCTATCTATCTATCTATCTATCTATCTATCTATCTATCTATCTATCTATCTATCTACCTACCTACCTTTCTTTCTTTCTTTTCTTTCTTTCTTTCTTTCTTTCTTTCTTCTTTCTTTCTTTCTCTCCATCTTTATTAAATTGGGTATTTCTTATTTACATTTCAATTTTTATTACTTTCCCGATTTTCAGGCCAACATCCCCCTAAGGCCTCCCCCTCCCATTCTATATGGGTGTTCCCCTCCCAATCCTTCCCCCATTACCGCCCTCCCACAACAATCCCGTTCACTGGGGGTTCAGTCTTGGCAGGACCAAGGGCTTACCCTTCCACTCTTACTAGGCTATTCATTGCTACCTATGCAGTTGGAGCCCAGGGTCAGTCCATGTATAGTCTTTGGGTAGTGGCTTAGTCCCTGGAAGCTCTGGTTGGTTGGCATTGTTGTTCATATGGGGTCTCAAGCCCCTTCAAGCTCTTTCAGTCCTTTCAAGATTCCTTCAACAGGGGTCCCGTTCTCAGTTCAGTGGTTTGCTGCTGGCATTCGCCTATGTATTTGCCTTATTCTGGCTGTGTCTCTCAGGAGAGATCTACATCCGGTTCTTGTCAGCCTGCACTTCTTTGCTTCATCCATCTTATCTAGTTTAGTGGCTGTATAAGTATGGGCCACACGTGGGTCAGGCTCTGAATGGGCGTTCCTTCAGCCTCTGTTCTAAACTTTGTCTCCCTATTCCCTCCCAAAGGTATTCTTGTTCCCCTTTTAATGAAGGAGTGAAGCATTTGCATTTTGGTCATCCTTCTTGAGTTTCATGTGTTCTAGGCATCTAGGGTAATTTGAGCATTTGGGCTAATAGCCACTTATCAAATGTGTGTTTTTCTGTGATTGGGTTACCTCACTCAGGATGATATTTTCCAGTTCCCTCCATTTGCCTATGAATTTCATAAAGTCATTGTTTTTGATAGCTGAGTAATATTCCATTGTGTAGTTGTACCACATTTTCTGTATCCATTCCTCTGTTGAAGGGCATCTGGGTTCTTTCCAGCTTCTGGCTATCATAAATAAGGCTGCTATGAACATAGTAGAGCATGTGTCTTTGTTATTTGTTGGGGCATCTTTTGAGTATATGCCCAAGAGAGGTATAGCTGGGTCCTCAAAGAAGTTCAATGTCTAATTTTCTGAGGAACCTCCAGACTGATTTCCAGAATGGTTGTACCAGTCTGCAATCCCACCAACAATGGAGGAGTGTTCCTGTTTCTCTACATCCTTGCCAGCATCTGCTGTAGTCGGAGTTTTTAATCTTAGCTATTCTGACTGGTGTAAGGTGTAATCTCAGGGTTGTTTTGATTTGCATTTTCCTTATGAATAAAGATGTTGACCATTTCTTTAGGTGTTTCTCAGCCATTCGGCATTCCTCAGCTGTGAATTCTTTGTTTAGCTCTGAACCCCATTTTTAATAGGGTTATACGTCTCCCTGAAGTCTAACTTCATGAGTTTTTTTTTTTATATTTTGGATATAAGGCCTCTATCTGTTGTAGGGTTGGTAAAGATCTTTTCCCAATCTGTTGGTTATCATTTGGTCCTAACCAAAGTGTCCTTTGCCTTACAGAAGCTTTGCAGTTTTATGAGATTCCATTTGTCGATTCTTGATCTTAGAACATAAGCCATTGGTGTTTTGTTCAGGAAATTTTCTCCAGTGCCCATGTGTTCGAGATTCTTCCCCACTTTTTCTTCTATTAGTTTGAGTGTGTCTGGTTTGATGTGGAGGTCCTTGATCCACTTGACTTAAGCTTTGTACAGGGTGATAAGCATGGATCGATCTGCATCCTTCTACATGCTGACTTCCAGTTCACACAGCACCATTTGATGAAAATGCCATCTTTTTTCCCCTGGATGATTTTGGCTCCTTTGTCAAAAATCAAGTCTTAACAGCAATTTTGAAATTGGCCTTGTAAGTCATGTTAGCATATTTTGGAAGGGCAAGATGTGAACCAATTTAAACCCACTACACAAAATGATAGCTGTGTCTGAGAAGAGATTAATGTATTCCTGATATTGGTAAATGGTGACTGATCCCAGGATGCTGAATCTCTGCTCCACAGGCAGGTTAGGCAATGCATAAAACAAGTTCCCAATTTCAAAGCTCAGGTACATCAGGTATGATTTCTGAACATGCTGTATCCCTGGAGATTTGGATTCGTAACTCTTTCCAAAACCAGCAGTTCCCTTGTTATTTTGGGGAGCAAATGTCATAAAAGGCATTTGTAAAATTGTAGTGCATTCATCTACGATATTTCTAACCCCCAACCCTGCATCTAGTTATGCAACCACTTATGACAATATAAAAAATAATATCTAACCTTTCACAAGAGGTGTCAGTAAAATAAAGTCCTAAACTTTGAGGACCTATGGGTTCTTTGCTTTATAAATCTACTGATCTTAAAGAGTGGTGTATTCACATATAATTGCTTAACTTTTTATGAGTTAATTTAATTTTGATTTTCTTTAAAAACATGGATCCTAATGTAACTTCTAGTTCTTTTTCTCTTGTTCATCTTCCTGCTGATACATGTAAATCATATGAAAATCCATTGATCACATATACATATTTCAGCATTTTATATTAGACATTTCATTTTCATAATTTTATAAATACGTTTTGTAGTGTTTAATCTGGATCCTCGTTTAAAATATCTCGGCAAAACATGGACTCAAGATAGAACCATTTCGAAAGTAAATCATACATTTTTCTCTTCCAAATTATATGAATGTAGGTTGAGTTCCTCTCCAAATCTGTGAGACGTGAAAAAGCTTTCAAAACGCCACCTGTTGTGTGGTTCCCCAGTGATGAATTCTCTTGTTGTTGATACATGGGATTGCTTCCTCGTATGTTTTATGTTCCCTCTGTTGCCTAATTTGTCCACTTGACCTTAAGCCCCAGTGAAGAACTGGGTGAAACTCCCGGATTTACTAGACAGTTTCCTTGAGTTATTTGTCAGTGAATACATGACTTAGCCTTAGCAACTTGCACAGAGTTTATCAATCCAGTAACCCCCTTTGCCGTCTCTACTTCCTATGAAATGAGGACCAGACTATCCATATTTCTGCCTGGTTGTATCTGTGTCACGTGCTGGTGATAGAGGTATTGTCGGTGCATATGCTATGGTATGTTTTGTGCTGCTTACCTTTTTAACTGGAGGAATTCAGGGGGAATTATGCTACCCTGTGACTTCCATTTCATTTGGCTTGACTCAGACAATTTAATAATCATCTTTTTAAAACTTAATTAATTAATTGATTATTTATTTGTGTATTTATTTATTTATTTTACAGTCCAGATTTTATTCCCCTCCTGATCCAACCCCCAAGGGTTCTACATCCCATAACTACTCCCCAACTCCTCTGACGTCTTCCTCCCATGTCTTCACAAGGACGTCCCCACCCCACCTACCCCACCAGACCTCTAAACTTCCTGGAACCTCCATTCATTTGAGGGTTACATGCATCTTCCTCAACGACCTGAACCCATCCAACTTTGATAAATTGGAAAAAAATTATTTTTCTAGCTCCATAGCAATTTGTGTTTTCTAGCTTCCTTCCTTTTCTTCCTTTCTTGTACCTGAGCCTTAAAAGTATCAACTGGAACATTGGCTATGGAAGCCACAGGAGGAGGGGAGGAAACATATGTTTATGATTAAGAGCACAGATTCTGGAGCCTGTGAATTCTATTTCTGGGTTTTACTGGTCCTGGGATGATTACTTAACCTTTCAATGCCATTTTTTTGATATATTAAAGCAGAAATAATGACAATGCTTTTTCCCATTTGATTTAATATTGTTAAAACACTAGAAATTAAACCTGGCTCACAAGAAGTCCTATGACCATGCTATGTAAGATTTTATTATAAGCTGAGACACAGTATGATAGTTATAAATAATGAATTCTGAAAGTTAAGAGTCTGACATAAAATTCTGGGTATGTGCTTTCTGAACTATGTGCCCTTTAAAACATGGTCAAACTTTCTCTTTCTCTGTCTCAATTGCCTTCTTTGTTTTATGAAATAGTGAGTAATGAAAAAAAAATATTGGTCGTGAATATGGTGGGGTAGATAGTGAATGTCCAAAAATTATTATTAATTTTAGTGATAAATCAGAATCATAAAAGTTTCAAATATGTTTTCTATAATTCTGAGAAGGGAATATATTAATTTTTATCTCGTGAGAGAAGATAGGGTAAAACTGGAAAACATAAAAAATAGATATAGATTAAATATAAGATATCTGTGTGGAGATTTCAACTAGGAATTGGACATGCATCTTCCTAAAGCAGTCTTATTTAAATTAAAATTAAATAATTATAGAAACCATCACCATAGTAATGATATCTGCAGTCACAAGAGAAAATCATGTCCTCTGGTGGCAGAATGGAAGTTGGATAAGTGGAAGGGTTGCTTTGTGGTATCTTGGGGAATTTGGTTTTTGAAGTTAAATTGAGCAGAAACAGCAAATGAAACAGAAAACCTGACAGTAGCAGGTACACAAATAGGTAAGCAAGAAAGCCAGGTAGACATGGAACCCCAGAGACTACAAGAGGGTAATGCTTTTGTGGAAAAGAAAAGTGTTATTTGTCAGAAGCTCCGTTGCAGGCAATCTTAATAGAACCACAAAAGTTCTTAGTGTGTTTCGTCACTTGAATTTTGACCCATCTTAACACCTGGTTTGGGGGAGATTGACGGTGATGAAAGTTAATTTGAAAAAAAAAGTAAGGAAGTGGGCACGGTAACTTGGAACTTTTTAGTGCGACTGACTGAGAAAAGAAGCAGAGAAATTTAAATTGCAGCTGACTAGAAATTATGAACCAAGACATAAAGATTTGAACACAAATTCTGCTACAATATATCTGTAAACTGCTGCATGTTGTGAAAACAGAACTCTAAAGAAATACATCGTTTCCAAAGCAGAGGAAATTGGCTGCAAACAAGATGTGGAAGAAATTGCTGATGGCAGTCCAGTGGGGACAGAGACTTCTTTACTATGAGAAGTAAGATACAGAATTCAGATAGATACTATTACCTTATAGATTTGGAGTTGGGGATAAAATCAGACACAAATTTGCTGGATTTTACTATTAATTGATTGATTGACTGATTGACATTGACTGACTGATCAGTATGATGTTAGTAGTTAATAAGAAGATAAATCACTAAAAGTTTTATAACAGTATAAGCACAATGCAAGGGCTTGACACACCGTTAAAAGCGTGAGCCCTCACTTCAGGACACAGAGATGACAGAGATTATCATCCTGTGATTGGTGGGTCGTGGAAGAGTGAGTGTTGCTGACCACAGGACCTGAAGTTACCTCCTAGATGCACAGAGTGATGAAATGGAGCAGGTCTTCACAGTGAGAGCTAGCACGCTCCTGCTACCAGAAGCATTCCACTGCATTTAGATGGAAGGGAGAGAATGAGAAGAAACTTGGATTCTTCCTCGTATCTCAAAATCTCCCATGAGGTCCACCAGGCCTCAACTGGAAAACCCTGGGGACAACGAGCTGAGAAAAAGAATACCTGAGCATCAGAAGTAATGTTCATGAAATAAAAAGTCCTAAGTGACGATCAGGAAGGAGATGAAGTCAGAAGCAACCAGGACAAGAAGTCTACATGGAAACAGTGACCCAATTGCTCTTAATTGAGAAAAATAATGCTGAGGGAAGGATGGGAGTTCAAGTATGAAGAAAATGCATATCTGCTTGTTCTGAAGTAGTGAATAAACAATAGGGAAACAAAATGAGGACAAGTATTTAACTTACGTGATATGGCTGTATTTCTGAGCAAAAATCAAATACTGAAATAATTTTCAGATTAAAAATGAAAATTTGAACCATTTTATGACTTACATTAATGATTTTTTATTCAATGTAAAACTATAAAACTATTACCTATACTTTGACAACTTAGTAAAGAACTATTAGGTAACGTTGCATTTACATTAATGTTCAGTAAAATACTGAGTTACTGAATGATTGTTCTCGCAATGAAAGTCAATCAGCAGACCAAATGATATTATTGCTCTAAATTAAATCACAGATTAAGGTATTGTTTTTATTTTTATAGCTGAGCAATAAAAATTTTCTTCATATGTCTAAAAATAATTGGGCTATTGTGGTCAAACTAATAATAATTATATTCAACAGACATTCTTGTATAATGAACACCATCCGTTGTTTCTGCTAATTTACACTGGGAGCCTACAGCTTTTCCTTCCCGGACTGTTCACATTCATGGTTACATTAAACCTTACCCATCTCAAGGTGCTTGACAATGTACCTTCACATTAGAAGTCTACCAACTGAGAACGATCATAAACTTAAGCTGAAGCAAATACACTTTCATGGGACATTTGTCAAGAACACAATGAAACCAAGTAAAATACCCTTGTCCCTCCAAAATGACATCTTCTCTTTCAATATAACTTATCATGTTCCCTCACACTTTATATAATCACATAAAATATGTCTGCAAATCAAATGTTTATTGATGACAGCATATTGAAAAACAATTTTAAAAATCCTTGGTATACATAAAATTTTATGCATTTCATTTTTTATTTATTATAGTCCTCTGCTGTATATGTGTTGGGGCCCTCACATCAGCTGCTGTTTGCTGCCTGGTTCGTGATCCAATGTCTGAGAGAGCTTTGGGGCCTAGGATAATTAAGACTGCTGGTTCTCCTCAGCTTTGTCCAGCTTTTCCCTAATTCAAGCACAGGGGTCAGCAGTTTCTGTCCATTGGTTGGCTGTAAATATCTGCATCTGACTCTTTCACCTGTTTTGTTAGGTCTTTCGGGAGACAGTCATGCTAGACCTCTTTTTGTGAGCACTCTATAGCCTCAGGAATAGTGGCTCACCTTGGGGCCTCCCCTTGAGCTGGACCCCACATTGGGCCTGTTGCTGTACCTCCTGTCCCTCAGGCTCTTCTCCATTTTTGGCTCTGCAGTTCTTTCAGACAGGAACAATTCTGGGTCAGAGTTTTTGATTGTGGGTTGGTAACCCCATCCCTAACTTATTGCCTGTCTTTCTCCTGGAGCATCTCATTTTAAAAAATGAAAACAAATATGCATATGAATGAAATTGATTGCTTACTTTTTCATAAAGATCTAAATCTTGAGTGAATTTTGGCTATCCTAAGACTCGGGTTCTTTGGGTTTCTCAGACTTGATGGATAGATACTGTTTATTGACTCTATAATCATCAGTGCTGAGAAATTCCACCTTGTATAAACCACAGTGCAAAAAGTATATTTGTGGCCTTTCAAAAATTGTTGGAAATATTCCTAAAAATAAGCCAAAATGCATTTAGTGATTGATGTATTTATGCAACTCAAGTCAGCAACTCAAACAACAACTTTTAAAATCAAAAATAATAACAATACCATCTGAAATATACAATGTGATACCTGTTTTCTCAGGAATGATTCTTGACAAGAACTGAAAGTCTCAGCTTCTATAATTTAAAACAGTATGTTTACATGAGAGCAGAGAGAAGACTAGAAACACTGCAGCTTGTAACACACAGAAGTCTTGGATATAAGCAGGCTGTTTTTAAAAGCTTTAATTAGTGCCACTCAATACATAGGTTGAGAGTTCAAAACCAAGGCTGCAGTGAAGTCTGAAGATGGGCTATGGGTCTTCAGCAACCCGTCTTGGGGTAAACAGATCGATGGATCTATGAATTGAACTGTTTTTAATATCATAGACTGAAGATGTTTGTGGTTCAAAGCTGCCCCCCCTTACTTTGCAGTTTATTGGTGAGAAGCAGGAAGGGATAGAAGTCATTGCTGTTACCTCCATGTTCTGCAAAATGTTATCATTTTCTGGTAACTTAATCTCATTAAAGTAAAAAACATGTTATTCACTAATTAAGAACATTGAGACCGAGTGTGTGTTTGTGCATTTCTGTAATGTGTGGGGTTGTCTGAGATGTGTGTATATGTGTGTACATGTATATGTGCATGTGTAGATGATGTACAATAAGTTTTGGACCTCTAATTTCAAAGTGATTGATAACCATATTTGTACCTTTCAGAGAACAAAAGCCACTTTTCAGATCATTTTGATTCATTCAAAGAAATTGATTTTTTGTTCAGTGAAATATTTGGCATTATTGCGCATAACTAAAAGTGCTGAAATATGTATGCCTTTGAGAAATAAAGTCACATAGAGATTGTCCTTGTGGAAATGTTGCCTGTATGACTTTATACACTGCTCCCCCATAACAGGAAGGATCTATTCTTATTTCCATTATTTCTCCAGATGACAACCTTGGAGACAACTTAATTTCTCAGCAAGTGTAAGTGACAGGTAGATACTACAAACCCTTTTCAATGACCATCAAATGCTATCTCTGACCAACCTACTTCTTTCTGCACCATTTATATTAAACAAAAGAATTTTATGAAGAGGGTTCAATCAGGTTGAAACTGAGAAAAGAATCAAGCCTTAGTTTCTGAACCAAGTCTACAGGATAAAGTCTCCTTAGCAAGTGTATAGTTCTCCCAGTTGTGGAATTTCTTATTAGTCTAAGAAAATGGTGTTTATAAGATAGTCAATATTCAACTTTTCATTTCTACAAATAAAATTAGAGCCAAATCTGTGAACGTTATTATTTGGCATTTTTAGCTAATCATGCTAAATAATGGACGAAGAATCAATAGTTATGGCCATAAAACATAAAACTCATAACAGTGCTACACAGGGATTTATTTAATCTTTAACCTTATAAATACATATAAGCCTTGCTCAGAAACATTTTTACTGTACATATAAAATCTACACACAGGGGTTGGGGATTTAGCTTAGTGGTAGAGCCCTTGCCTAGCAAGCGCAAGGCCCTGGGTTCGGTTCCCAGCTCCAAAAAAAGAAAAAAAAACAAAAAAAAAACAAAAAACAAAAAATAAAATCTAGACACAAACCACAATACTGACTAGAGGCGTTTCCCAGAATCCACTTGCATGTTATTTACACTGACGTGCCCTCATTTGGGATTACAAACAAGAATTCTCAACATCACACCATGGTTCCAAGTTTTGATGCCCTTCTCATTATGCTTTTGCTGGCTCAGTGGCTTTGGGTACACTCCTGACTTGCATTATTAAATTTGCTTTTACCCCTAACTCCATTAAGCATCCCTTCTACTATTATCATGAACATTTAAGTGTGACACATCAGAAGAGCAGAAGGAGGTTGGTGCAAAGGGTTATGAAAAGCAAAAGCAGGGAAAAGGAGGAGGAAAAGGTATTGCAAGATATTTCCTAGAGGAAATAGCATGGCGTTCTCACATTGTTTTAGGTTTCTTAGTCGAAATGGGCATTGAATTAGAAAATATGTAATTGACTACCACTTCTACAGATGCATGAAATTGATCTACTGTGATCTTCTGCTCAGAAGATTTTTGTCATCTCAATGCACAACTGTTTTGTGTGTATGCATGCTTTAAAAGGCCTTATTTAAGATATATTGTTGCACTGACTATGAACTTACAGTGAACAGCATTGTAACCTGGACCTAAATGCAGTTTGTGGCACAGGTATTTCCATATGAGATGTCAAGTCTAGCTTCATGTACTTAGCACACTGCATAGTACTTCAGTTTTACATGTCTAGACTCCATATATGCACACTAAAAGAGATACTTAAGACACTGAGAAAAGAATATTTTGCGATATGAAAGGTGAAATAAGAAGGAAGAGAATGTCTGAGCTCTACCTTGACTTGGAGATGTTGCCATCTGTAGACACACATTTCTCATTACGTTGCATGTCTGTGTATGTCCAGAAGAGTACCAAGCATGTTGATTTTAGCATAATGAATTAACTTTTGTGAATAAGCAATTTTGAAAACATGAAACTTATCAACTTAAATAATGAGATTTACTGTATTTATTCTGGGCTGATGAAGCTGACTGGCCTCACATGGCTGGCTGAGAATAATAGCAATGATAGCATCAAGAATCTGACTATGAGGAAGCATGTAACAGAGCTCCTAGCCATCACTGTATGAAGAAACTAGGAAAGACCTTGGAGATACTAAGTTCCAGGATTTCACATGTAGGATAAGCTTTCCAAAATTTTCTGTGAGCACAGAGCCATCCTCTATTCCACAGAAGCACACGAAAACCCAATGGATCATAGAGTATACAAGATCAACTGCTGTACTTACAGAAAATGCAAAGGTCGTGTACTAGTCAAACTGTACCAGGAAAAGAGAGGCATTCCTGTATTTATAACATAGAGAACATGATGTGGGGATTTTGTTGTATGTGGGATAACAATTTGAGAATCAAAATGTGCATGTGAAAACATCTAGAACCTTCTAGAAATAGAAACTACTTCTGAAGCGAAGAGCCTGGGGAGGACTAGAAGTGCCGTTCTGTGCTGACCAAGGACCAAGCACAGCAAAGAGAATCTGAAAACAGATGGATGCTTTCCTGAAGGCGCTGCACCTATGAAATAGGAGTAGCAGTTGTAAGAGGACCTACTCACAGCAAGACACCCTGCCAATGCTTCCGGAGCTGAAGACTGCCACGGAACAGCAGGCTTTGCAGTCTAGCAAACATCTGCAGTGGAGTAGCCTGTGGAAGCTAGTAGAGAAGCACCTCTCTTGTCCAAAGGCACAGTGAGAGGGTAGAACCACAGCCATACACAGCCACCTGGTTTAGTTTGAATTCCTCAGAGAGCCTCTATATTAAGAAATGCAGAATTATCAACATACTTTAGTGAGTAGAATAACAAGACCCATATGCTGATATGGGAGCAATTCATTCCATATTTCTAATGCTAAAGTGCTATTTTAGAATACCAAGTGAGATCAAGAGGGTTTGTGTGGCGAGTGTGTATATGTAATGTGTGCATATGTATATATGCATGTATGGATGTATTTTTGGATATGTGTGCTTGTATGCATGTGTGAATATGTGCATATGTGTGTGAATATATGTGCATGTGTGCGTATGTTTGTAACTTTATGTACATGAGAATTTACATGTATGTATGTGTGTGCATGTGCATAATATATGTGTGCTTCTCAATATGTGTGTGTGTTTACACATATGCTCACACATGCATGCAAATTCGCAGTTAGAAATTTGAGTCATAGCTATTTTGATAAAGGTTTACCAAGTACAAGTTGTTCTGAAATTTAAATAGACAATGAAACAATTGAATACCTTCAGTCAAAAGAGAACAGGCCTTTATATTATAATTTATCTGCATTTTTCTGAAGTACTAAAAGCCATGGTCTCAAAATATCATTGGGTAGTGATGAGAATATTTTGTCATTTTATAGAGCATTTCTTAATTATAAATGTATCAAGTCTTTTATCAAGTCTCTTTTGTTTGCTGAAGGCTTCTGAGATTTTGCTATCTGTCATATGTCAAAACAGTTTTCTTAAAATAGTATATTCATCATATCCAAATAATATATATTTATTTTTCTATCCCAAGTCTTTCCAAATGTCTTTAAACTAAGAATAAAGAATTAATTCTAAAAGTGGTTTATATATTTTTCACTTCAGTAAAGCTAGAACAGCTTCTACAAAGTAAATCTGAAGGCTTCTGAGACTTTGCATTTGTGTGTGTGTGTGTGTGTGTGTGTCTGCTGTCTGTCTGTCTGTCTGTTCCGGGAACATAATTCTGGGAGCGCAATTGATCCAAACAAATTGGAGTTTTTAATTTTTCTTGAAGTATATTTTGCATTTCATAATTATTTTAATAAAGACCAAGAATAATATGAAAGTTCTTGAGAAGAGAAGTTTTTGTTTTCTGAGTTTTTCTTTTTTTAATTTTGGCTTTTGTTGTTTTATTGCTGTTGTTTTCTGCTTGTTTGGAACATCACAAGTCCTCTTTCCAGGACTTTAGTAAACACTGTGATTTAATTTATTTAAATTCGACTACCTAAAAGTTTAGTAAAAGTTACATTTTAAAATAAAAGGCACACCCCAAGATGCAGAGATTAGAAGAAAGTAGCTAGCTAATTTATGTATGGTACTAATCTTGTCTAAAACTACATAACTAATCAATTAGATGCTACCAGCTAAGATCAATTTAAAGCCATTTTCCTTAAAATCAAGACCCATCTTTATGTAAACCCAACATGTTACTTCATCACAGAACTTATAAGGAGCTGTTTTCCTTACACACAGCAGCTACTTACAGCATACAACTTACTGCATGTTAAGCCCAAATAGTAATTCCTTTCAATCAATTACATACCAAACAACTTGAATGTCAGTTTTATTAGAGAATGGCTTAGTATCATTTTTTGCTGATCTTAAAGTTAAGACTTCTTTAGAGCTAACAACTCTGAAATTTGATATACGCTGTGTATCTTTTATTGCCTACACTATTTAAGTTGGTTTCTGTCTGAAAACTACATAATATTGTAGAATTCTGAAAAGTATGTCATAGCTATGATGTTAAAGAGAAATGAGGTGGGTGCCACAGCTCTTTGTACACAGATCCCATGGGGAAGAGAGCGGGACTCTCAGAAGTGTGGGCAATCCTGAGAGCACAGGGGAGATCACAACCTCTGCTCCGAGGGACCTGCCTGGAGCCTTGAGGACACAGGAACTGAGGCGCAGTCTGGGACAGAAGCCTTCCAGTTTCTGTCTGCACCTGGAGCTGACCTCATAGGAGAAGGGGGAGGGGTAATGGATAGGGGGTTTACAGAGGGGAAACAGGGAAAGAGGATAACCTTTGAAATGTAAATAAAAAAGAAATACGAAATGAGATATTCAATATCATTCTTGATTATTATTACAGGCAACCAAACCCTGCAATTAATACTTATAGTGGTAATTTAAAAATCATTTTAGGGCTGAGAGATGGCTTGGTGGAAGAGCACCGACTGCTCTTCCAGAGGTCCTGAGTTCAATTCCCAGCAACCTCATGGTGGCTCACAACCATCTGTAATGGGATCTGATGCCCTCTTCTGGTATGTCTGAAGACAGTGACTGTGTATACATATACATAAAATAAATAAATCTTAAAAAAATCATTTTAATATGCACTGTCATTTGCTTCTGTTTGTCCCTGTAGTGGAGTCCTGTTAGAAATGAATGTCTGGAAATGTGTTGCTCACCTACTATGAAAAACACAGGAGTAAAGCTGCTTTAGGATTGATATTAGGATATTGATGGATTTGGGGAACCCTTAGTAACCTGACATAGGAACTTACCATCTTGTGATGTAGTTGTTTAAAATACCCTTGCCTTTGTGTAGGAGTTAATAAGTCAGTCTTGATTTTTAAAAATCTATTGCAAGGCTGGGTATGGTGGTGCACATCTTTAGCCCTAGCACTCAAAAAGAAGAGGTAGACAGATCTTCATGTGTTTGGGACCAACCTGATTTACCTAGTGCGTTCCAGGACAACCAGGGCTATATAGAAATAGCCTGTCTCAAAAAGTGTATTACATTCACTTACTATTCTGTGTGGAGTGACTGAGGGCCCATATGTGCCACTGTGCTCTTGCCTGCAGTGCACAGCATGCAGAAGTAAATTCTCTCATTCTGGTTTGTGTGTTCTGTGATGCAATTCAGATCATGAGTCTTGGCAGCAAGTGCTTTACCCAATTAACATCACTTTGAGCACCAATTTGCGAGGTTAAGGTTAGTATTTCAAATGAAGGAGCAATAACAGCACCCCACCCCCAATATATTTCCCTTGCAAACCACGAATACATTATTTACTTGGCAAGAGGACTATGCAGCTATAAATAAGGACAAGGGTCATGAGCAAGAAAAATCTGGACAGGAGTTCTTTTTTTTTTTTTTTTTTTTTTTTTTTTTTTTTTTTTTTAGGGCTGCAAGTTTTATTTCTGAAGATGTACAGAAGGGTAAAGTGAAAGTCAATCCTCCCCCAGGAAGAAGCCCTGAGCTCACCCAGGGGAACACTTCTGGACAGGAGTTCTTAAAATGAGAGATTATTACTCTGGGCAATTCTCATAGAGATGTGTCAGCATGCCAAGGAATTCATAGCTTATCACAGATTCTGAAATGTAGGTAACAATGTGCAAGGAGCAGGTAGAAAAGGCAGGGAAAAGGACAGTTACTTTCCCTTCACTCCAGTGGCGTGTGTTAAACTTCTGACGTACAAGAAATGCATTCGCTCTGACTCTTAAAAGGACCAAATTTTAATGAGAAGGAAATTCTTAAGTGTTAATAGCATGTCTTAACATTAAAGAAAAAAGGCAGATACATGTTTAAAGAATCATCTTTTCCAAAACATAGTTTCTAGTGATGTTTCATTCATCATGCTCTCCTGATTTTTCTTTGTTATTACTCACATATACCCTGCATTATTATATATCACATATATGTAAATATATAAATATATATGATTGTTATTATGAAGGGAGGTGGGAAGTTATGACCATCGCTCTTAACGATAGGGAGCTAAGACATAACCACTAGTTATATGCCATTGCAATAGACACATCTGTTCTATTCCTTACAGCTACAGAGAGATCCATAAATGTCAAACCTGGATGCTTTATCAACATTAAACTGTCCCCTCACATCCCTAAGCTACCCCTGTCTACTCTGTTTGAACACTTGGTGGCACTGTTTTGCAAAGCTGTGATTCCTTGGGCTGCAGAAATGGCTCAGTTGTGTAGGAAACTGGCTCTTTCAGAAGTCTCAGGCTAGATTCCCAGCACTTACATGCTAGCTTCTAACCATCAATTACTGCCTTCCTTTGCCTCTGCAGGCATTGTACACACAAGGTGCATAAACACGCATGCAAGTAAAACACCCATACATATAAAACAAATATGTGTGCACATATATAATATTTATATATTATATATATATATTAAGTCGTAACTCTTTTATATGTGGAACTGTTGTAGAAAATGTGTATTACTATTGGGTCATCCTTATTGTTTATAGCCCCTGATCTCCTTCTTGTCTCTTCTCTGCGTTATATTTCAATGAATGCAAGTACCTACTATACACACTCCCACAGCTATGAGGGCACCACTGTCATTCCTTCCTTGCTAGGAGGAATTGCAACCTGACAAACTGTAAATCAAAGTGAACTTCCACTGTTATACTACAAACTGCCAGATATTTACTAAGGACACCAAGGAAAGTAACTCATATACCTACTCTCTCTAATAAATTATTCATGGTAGAGGAATGAGAATACATGTGAAATACCAATCTTCTTCTCATAGAAAAAAATTGAGTTCCCTCTTTGCAAGTAATAAAACTGATCAGTAATTTGTTTCTATTTGCCTCTAGACTGAAAATCAAACTGGAAGATAAATATGAATGTATACTGTTCCAATCCAGGACACCTGTAATGTCCTAAGATTTGGGGAAAATGGTGCTCAGTAGATTCCAAATTAGAATTGCTATGTCTGAATGATATGAATGGCTATGATAATTTAATTGTCAACTTGGTACAACCTGGAATTATGAAGGAAGAGAGTCTCAGTGAGCCATTATCTACACTGATTAGCTTGTGGGCGTGTCTGTGTGTTGTGGGTGGGAGCATATCTTTTAAGTTAGTTTATATGGGAAGACCCAGCCCTCTATGGGCAGCATCATACTCTAGGCAAAAGGTCCAAACTACACAAGAGTGGAGAACACACCCTGAGAGCAGGCAAGCAAATGAGCATGCATACTTCACTTATCTCTGCTTTTACTATACCTATCATGTGACTGGATCATTCCAGATCTTGTCACCGAGAGGTCAAAATTATGATGGAATTATAACCAGAAACCATAAGCTAAGATAGGTCCTTTCTTTCTTAAATTGCCTTTTCCCAGGTGTTTTTGTGGTAGCAACAAAATGAAACTAGGGAAATGAGCAACAGAACCTTCATTTTATACTAGGAAAGCCTAGAATTTTATTCACTAAGTATCTTGTCATTCAGTTAGATTCAGTCTTTATCTTTTGTTAAAAATCTGATTTCTTCCTCCTATGAAGCCACAATTACTCTTATACCTAAACCACACAAAGACCCAACAAAGAAAGAGAACTTCAGACCAATTTCCCTTATGAATATTGATGTAAAAATACTCAATAAAATTCTGGCAAACCGAATCCAAGAGCACATCAAAACAATCATCCACCATGATCAAGTAGCCTTCATCCCAGGCATGCAGGAATGGTTTAATATACGGAAAACCATCAACATGATCCATTATATAAACAAACTGAAAGAACGAAATTACATGATCATTTCATTAGATGCTGAGAAAACATTTGACAACTTCAACACCGCTTCATGATAAAAGTCCTGGAAAGAATAGGAATTCAAGGCCCATACCTAAACATAGTAAAAGCCATATACAGCAAAACCAGTTGCTAACATTAAACTAAATGGAGAGAAACTTGAAGCAATCCCACTAAAATCAGGGACTAGACAAGGCTGCCCACTCTCTCCCTACTTATTCAATATTTTTCTTGAAGTTCTAGCCAGAGCAATCAGACAACAAAAGGAGATCAAGGGGATACAGATCGGAAAAGAAGAAGTCAATATATCACTATTTGCAGATGATATGATAGTATATTTAAGTGATCCTACAAGTTCCACCAGAGAACTACTAAAGCTGATAAACAACTTCAGCAATGAATATTCTAGTAAGATCACCAGTGGAAGGGGAAACCCTGGGTTCTACTAAGACTGAACCCCCAGTGAATGTGATTGTTGGGGGGAGGGCGGCAATGGGGGGAGGATGGGGAGGGGAACACCCATAAAGAAGGGGAGGGGGAGGGATTAGGGGAATGTTTGCCCGGAAACCGGGTAAGGGAATAACACTCGAAATGTATATAAGAAATACTCAAGTTAAAAAAAGAGAGAGAGAGAGAGAGAGAGAGAGAGAGAGAGAGAGAGAGAGAGAGAGAGAGAGAGAGAGAGAGAGAGAAAGCATTTGGGACTGGCAGGATGGCTCATCAGTTAATGATACCTACTACCAAGCCCCATAACCTTAGTTTAATCCTAGTACCTACATGGTAGATGGGAGAACCAACTCCAAAGGCAAATGAGGATGTGTGCCCTCCCATAAGTAAACGTAGCAAGTATTTAAAAGAAGCATTTGCTTGAAAAGCCATATAGAGCTTTGAGGTGACTTTTAGTAGAGAACTGAACTAAAAAACTACAATGTAAATGGTGTGAGTAACTAATGGATTTAACTTTATCTACTCACGAATTTTACAGTCACTGATATAAAAGTATTTTACTCTCCCATTAGAATATTAATGTAATTTCTGCACAAGCAGTATCCACTAAAAGAAAAATACATCTGCAAAAGCAATTTTATCACTGAAGGAAGTAGTCTACCTTTTAGCCAATCAGAGCTGAGCTAAATTTAGTCCCTAACTGGATTAGTAAACACAAGGCATTTCTAATGTGGCAGCTAATGTATCAGGGCTATCACAGGCCATCAAGCCTTGCAGCTGTAGATAAACCTGGAGATGCCAGAGCACAGAAGAGACCACAGCCTTCCTTTTTCTTTCTGAAGCTTTTCAAAGTGAGATAAGAGAGATTCTAATTGTTTTTGCAGAGACCCGGCACAGAAAGAATCTGATATGCCTTTTCTTAGTTAAGACAGATTACTTCCTTTCTGAGACAGAATTCTAACCCGAAATGTCAACTGTTTGTAGTGAGACAATACTGACTTTCTCTCTTCTTGGAATGAAGGCACTTCTGGGCAGTTAATGATCCCTGACAGCAAATGGAAACCTAAAAAGTAGGTTAAGCAATTAGAAATGTAGTTTTCAAAAGCTACCTAAGAGGACACCAATAATATGTAACACTGAGTAAACATGTCAAATACCAACAAGTTGCCTCCTTGAATTTCTTGAATACATGTAATTATTTTAAAAGAAAGCAAATGAAACAGTAGCTGTGTTATGTAACTCCTGGGAGTTACATAGTATCTTTTACATAAGATGCAAAAGAAGAGGGACATTAAGGCAATAAAATGGAAAGAGTATAACGATATAAAGAAGCCCTGCTCAGATATTGCACAGAGGGTCACAGTTTTCAAGTGGCCACTAGCTATATTATTGGCTCTCTCATTGGTAGAATCATATTTTTGTATGTTTGTCTAAAAAGACATTTCTGGTCATATTAGCACCTGTGAGAAAAAACAACTCAAACAAAGAAATCTGATGTTAAATAGTTAAGTTTGCATTGCCTATTAGGATTTTATCTTAGAATTTGCTATTATGAGGTTTAGATCTAAAATCAATAAAAAGTTGTTTTGATATTTTAAGTTACAACTGTGAAAATATAAAAAGTATGAAGACAAATGAAGTAGTAATCATAAAATCACAAGATGAAGAACTCATGCACTGTTTGTTTTTATAGCAAAACAATGTTTTATCTAATTCTAAGCAAGGAAATAAATAATAATTTAGATTGTTTTCTCCTTTTTATTTTTTACAGTAGAAGGTATTATTCAAATATTATATGTTATTATCAACAAATTACCAGGAACTTGACTTGGATGTTGGTCTTCCTTTTGTAACTAAATAGTCAATTTAGAGAAAAAGAAATATAGAAAGAGGGTCCCATGGTGTATTTTGAAAAGAGGTCTTCAGCAAATCATCCCATGGAAGAGCAGACATAATTTAGGAGAATTAACAAAAGGAACCTGAGGTACCAGATTAAAGCACCCGCTCTTTATTTTGTTGAACTGCACTAGAAACAGTTTCAGTGCTGTGCAAAGCAGATGGAAATCCAAAAAGGAAGTGAGTCATGAAATGTGCAAAGCAGCAAGTCAGGAAGCAGATTTAATAGGTCATTCGGGGTCAGAAGCATGAACAATCAGATCAGGGGAGCCAATGGAAACCATGCAGGCTACAGTCTGTCGATGTCAAAAGTTTAACAAAAGGATGGGGCTCAGAAGTATAAAAGGAAGCCAATGAAGTACTTACCAGGAAGTGCTTCATAAGAAAACTTGCAGAGAAACTCATCCTTAGCTTGCACATGAGAATATGGGATGGAAGGAGGAGAATGGGGAAATGGGAAGAAAAGAGGCAGAACCAACGACTTTGAAGAAATACGTGATGGTTTCAATCCGCCAGCTTTGGGTTCTCAATCTTTCCTCAAGCTTTCTCTTCAGTCTCTTTATTGTGGAGGACACCAAGGATCAGGGCATTCTCTCTTGTCTTTTTGAATGCTGTTTCTAGTTACGTCAATTTGAAAGTTTTAATATTTTGCAAAAGTTCTCAAGCACCTACTTCTAACTCTGACCTTCTATCCAAACATAACCAAAAAGCTCTATTTTGATTCCACACTCTCCTCTCTCTCTCTCTCTCTCTCTCTCTCTCTCTCTCTCTCTCTCTCTCTCTCTCTCTCTCTCTGTGTGTGTGTGTGTCTGTCTGTCTGTCTGTCTTCCAGGTACATGAAATTTGTTGGAAATCCTACCGCCCTGCGTTAAGATGCATTCTGAATCCAAGCATCCCTTGTTGTCGCTGTTGATACGTCAGTGTGAGATACACGGAAGCAACTGTGTTGCTGGTCGATCTGCTTTAGGCCCCAGTGACCAGGGACCAAATGTAGTGTTTAAATATTTGTTACAAAACTATTCCACAAAACTCTCTTATAATTTGTATTGATGTTGCACTTGTATATGTGTATAAGAGAAACAGGGGTATGTGTGGTGCACACAAGCCACTGCAAACGTGTAAAGGCCAGTTGACAACTTTTAGGAGTTGCTCCTTCTTTTTCCCTTGCTTGAAGTAGGATCTTTCATTGTTTCTGCCACTGAGTTGTGTACTCCAGGCTAGCTGGCCTCAGAGCTCCTCGGTGATCCTTGGCTCCCACATTGTTGTCATGTTGGGGTGTGTGTTGTCACATTAGACTCTTGTTTGGTTCTAGGGATCTGACTGTCAGGTTTATACTGCCATTCCTTTGACCCAAGTTACTGGTTCATCTTTTTTTTTTTCTTTTTTCTTTTTTTCGGAGCTGGGGACCGAACCCAGGGCCTTGCGCTTGCTAGGCAAGTGCTCTACCACTGAGCTAAATCCTCAACCCCTGGTTCATCTTTTATAATCTTCCTTTTCACTGTGTTGGTCACAGACTAAGATCAAATTCCACAAAGGTCAGTCTTCCAAAGAATGTCAATTTCCACATTGTCCAGCATTCATTATTATGTCTTTGTAAATTACAATAAAATGTATTAACTTAAACATAAACATTGGGTTTTTTCATAGATTATGTGGCTTAGGAACATAGTTTCTCCTGGTGATACTGGTGGACACAAGATACAACTATAATATAACAAAGACACATGCTCCACTATGTTCATAGCAACCTTATTTATAATAGCCAAAAGCTGGAAACAACCCAGATTTCCCTCGATGGAAGAATGGATACAGAAAATGAGGTACATCTACACAACATAAATACTGCTCAGCTATTAAAAACAACAACTTCATGAATCTTGTAGGCAAATGGACAGAACTAGAAAATATCCTCCTAAGTAAGACCCAAAAAGACACACATGGTATAAACTCACTGATAAGTGGATATTAGCCATGTTCTAGCCCCAGCAAGCAGCAGAACTCAGCAGCTTCAGCTCTTTAGCTCTGGCTTTAGAGTCCAGAATAAAAGGGACTACAGGGACGGTTGATACTGGTTAGCTAGAGCTAAGAAATTAGTGGGGATTAAGAAACCAGCTTCACTGGGGTGAAATCATCTGGGAAGTGTTTTCTGAGAGCACAAAGAAGTTGTGATCGAGAGATAGACAAGGTTGTACCTCATACTGTAGCTGTACTTGGTAAAATATAAGAGTCACCCAGGTGGTACTAGTTTTGAAAGCATGAATGAGATCATGAAGAACAGCTAAAGCTTGGCACTGTGAGAGGCCATGGAATGCCATTGGTGAAGGTGCAGCCTCAGTTGCAGTTGATGGCCCAGGACTGAAGGGATCATTCAAAGGAGTTCAAGCTTGGCACCATGAAGAGAGCCTATGTGAGGATATTAGTGAAGTTTAGTTGCATCAGTAGACTCCAGAGTATTGGAAATGTCAGTAGCATGGGATGATCACCAAGAGCACGGTAGTCAAGTGAATCAACCTGAGCTTAGCATGAGTGCTACCGAGGGCAGAGCTGGAAAATGATGCCAGCCCTTTGGAGGAGACCAGAAAGTAATGTGTGGATCCTAGACATTGAAACAAGAAACTATAACATTGGAGTTGCCTTGGAAACCCCAAGAAGTTTGAGATGCCAGAACCATGGGGTATTTGCTGAGGAAAGCTGGTAACAGGGAGTGGAACCAGCCCAGGAGAAAGAAGTTTGTTGCAGTCAACAAAGATGAAAAAGGAGCTGGAGATCTGAAAAACATTTTGACACCAGACACGGAGATACAGAGTTTAGAGTTTGTCCAACTGGTTTCCTGTCTTGATTTGGGGAGTACAGTTAAGTGACTGAATGAATCTCAAACGAGATTTTGAACTTTGGACTTTTAACATTGTTGAGATTGCTATAGACTTTGGGGACTTTTGAAGTTTGACTAAATATATTTTGTATTATGCTATGTTTAATTATGCCCCCCATACACTCATATGTTTAAACAAGTCTATGGGGGCCAGGGAGTGGAATGTGATGGTTTGTATATGCTTGGCCCAGGGAGTAGCACTATTAGAAAGTGTGGCCCTGTTGGAATAGGCGTGTCACTGTGGGTGTGGGCTTTAAGACCATCATCTGAGCTGCCTGAAAACCAGTATTCTGCCTTCAGATGAAGATGTAGAAGTCTTAGCTCTGCCTGCACCGTGTCTATCTGGATGCTGCACTGCTCCTGCCTTGATAATAATGGACTAAACCTATGAACCTGTAAGCCAACCCCAATTAAACATTGTCCTTATTAAAAAAAAAAATACAGCTCCAGTCCCATTTGAACAGGCAACTGAGAGAGTGTTCTTTTTCGAGGATCACACCTTTCTTTGTTTGGAGAACTCAAGTCCTTGATATCTTTGATAAAATTTCTTCTGTTCTTCATTTCATGCTCCTCTTAGTAAACTTTCATAAGGGTCCTCATGAGATGGTGTTTGCCACTGGCATGGTTTTCAACGTTGATTCAAAAGCAAATGAACAGAGATAGTGCATCAAGAAGTTTAGAGACAGACAAGTAACTCTTTTTATATGTGTAGTTGGAAACAGTCATAGTGATCACTTTTATTGTTTCTGTGTACTACATACAAATCACTAGCATACCTCATAGTGAACAGTGCATGGGATAAAAGTCTATTTCTGGAAAGACAAAGACCCAAATATGCTATGTGTACTGCTGCTTAGCATTGCCAGTGGAACTATTCTTCCTTAGGAAATAAAACATATAATGTATCAGAATAATAATTAAATATGTCACTGGGGATAGCACCAAGAAGGGCCACTCTTATTGACAGCTTTGGACTGTACTCATGCCTGCTGTCTGTGCATGGTGATGAGCACTGATGGATAAGGAATGCTTGGTCAGGAGCTGTTGAGTTGCCATATGAGGGCATAGCATCATGAACTTGATAGTACCGGTACACTAGGTCCTAAGGAAGGTTGTGAGAAGCAGGACTGCTTGATGCAATGAAAACATTGTATATAGTGTCTAATATATCCACAGTACACTGGAAGAAATATTTTGTATTTAGTATATTCATAAGGACGTCGCTTTATTCTAGCCCTTTATATCAGAGGGGTTCTAAACTCTATTGAAACATTGATGTTTAAGTTTTGGTTTTAATATTTTGGCATCTCTAATTTCAGACTCATAATACATTACAAATCTTTTTTAATGGAAATGAGAAAAAAACAAGTGATGCACTAAGAAATGTCAATTATTAAAAGGTTAAACACACACTGCGTTTCAGATCATGAGAGGCTTGAGAAAACAGATTCATGTCCTGAAGAAGTCAATGGCTCAATTGCACTTGCTGTGTGTGTGTGTGTGTGTGTGTGTGTGTGTGTGTGTGTGTGTGTGTGTATACAACACCCATTACCTCATCTCTTAAAAATGTCTAATCAATTTGTGAGAAAAATTTTATAGTATAAAATGGAGTGCATTCAGGGCATGGGGAGGGAGTTAAGAGGGTAATAGAGGCAGAGAAAGGCAGAGAGAGAAGAGGAGTAGAGAAGTAGAAGAGTAGAGGCCAACCATGAGCTCTTGGAGAGAAAGGGAAGGAGAATGGGAGGACAGAGCAAAGGCAGGAAGGCAACAGCAAGAGAGCAAGAGACCAAGAGAATTTGTGAGAAAGTTATGGTAGCCAATGACTAAAAAACTACTTTAGCCAATAGTCAATAGTTCTGCATGGTGTCAGAAACTATGCCAAAGTCTCCATCTGAAATGTTCTAATGGTCAGGAATGAAGGGGAATCTGGGTATCAGTGCCATTTACTCCTGGTATTGACCAATAGGCTCATGAAAAAAAAATACCATAAGGACTTTAATTCAACAAATCTGATCTAGACATAGCCTGATCTAGACACTGCTCACCAAGTTTGCTAATAGAAGAAACTAACACCAAATTCACAATGTGGTCCTATTGCCCAGATGAATTAGATAAGCACATGGTAACATGTTTAGAAGAAAAGAGATCCTCTGTGGTAATTCTTAGTACTTTCCATGTCATGTGACTAAAGTCATTAGAAAACTACAACATCCCAATAATGGCTCAGACTGCCTACAAAGAAGGCACTATTGAGAAATAATAGTATCAGAGGTACTTTTCAAGAGCAGAGGGAATGTATTGTGGATTGTCTATTGAATGTTACACATCTCTATGTGAGTGTCCAAAGTATCAGGATGAGAGTTGGAGTTGGTTATGCTTTGGACTCAATAATGTAAGACCACTATTGGAAAAGTTTCTAATTGGACACAAGTTAATGTGCACAGTAATCCCAGGACCATGTCTAATATTATCTGACATGATCTTGGCCAGATGGCATGAGTCAATAGTTTGAGCTACCAAGAAGATCAGAATGAAAGATCATTTGAACTCAGAAACCCCACCAAGTATAGCCAGCAGAACAACACTCAAGCTAGAAAAAGAATAATTAAACAAATATTATATAACTTGCTATATATTAACCATACTCAGCTATATAAGGCAAATGATAACCTCTAACTAATGATCTAAAATACAGTGTCTAACCAATTAGTATGTCAGAATATAACATAACTCCTCCATCCAAATTGAAAAAGATTGCTAAATCAATGTATTGTGAGAATCTGAAGTTATAGATTCATAAATATTAAAAGAAAAACCTATACACACACCAATGTTTCAATAAAGTGTCAGAAGCCATAACAGGACAAACTAATAACTAGCAGGTGATCATGCTGAGATGGCCAGCCTCGGATTATCATATAGTCTGTGACTGGTTCGCCCTTATTAAGCAAGGCTGTAAGGGATTCATTTTGGGAAAGATTCCTGCTATTAAAATGCTATTCCTGTTGTTATTATTAGACATATATAACAATAATTGAGTAATAGCACACCCCTTTGGAGCAGATCTCTGCAGACCTACGAAGATGTACTGTCTCGTAGTGATGGTATATAGACAAATAGATGACTTCTTTAGCCTTAATGATGATCCTATAAGAATTCCTAAAATTATATCAATAATTATTAAGTTCTGCTATTAAGTCTCTCTCTGATAATTAAAACTGTAGTGAGAACTCTGCCAGTCTCCCAGGTATCACCAGTTAACTGCTCTTAGATAGTAACCAGACTTGTGTGAAATTATATATGTTTATGCATATTTGGCTATGTTAAAGTTTTTCCTTCTGCAAGTGCTATTCACTTCTCTTGGTTCAATAGAAGTTTATTGCTCCAAACTTCCCCCTAGCCTGACAAAGAAGAAGCATAGGGACAAAGGGAAAAGGCTCCAGCAAGTAATCCTCTACCTGATCTCCAGCTGTTTTAGAATGAGGTGCTAAGTGCCAGAGGCTGCAGTTTTTGGCCTCAGAGGAACACAGGTCAGTAGCAGAGCATAGCGACTTAGACATAGATTAGTAAATCAGCTACAGTAACATAGTAACTTAGACTTAGATAAGTAAACTTATTATTATACAGCAACCCTAAGTATCTCGTAAGACAAAGCCTTACCCCTGTATCTCCTAAGACAAAGTCCTACCCTCCGCCGATGCTCTTCCCCCTCTGCTGCATCAAGAAGAACCAACAGAAGAATGAAGACCAGTGTTGGGGCTGGCCCCCGGCTATAAAGTTTAGAATCACCTAATATAAAAGGTTGAAAGGAGATTTTTTCAGAAGTTCTGAGCATACTGGATAGAAAATATTTCATGCATATTTTTTCCAGTGCACTATGGATGTCTTAGCCAAAGTATTCACACAGGTTTGTCACTTTGATTAGAGGCTTGCATTATGTTCCCCTTCCCCTCTCAGGCAGAACTACAGAGATGAGTCACTGCTGGATCCAGAATCAACTTACTTCTTCAGAAGCCATAAAAACAAGGGCATCACAAGAAGGGCAGTATTATAGCTAGTCAAAGCTGGATGTTTCCTTTGGTTCTTCACATCTAATATTGTGGCAGCTACAACAGCCTCATTACTGTATTTTGGTGAGTATAACAATGTCGTGTATTTAATGTCTTTGTGGAACTCCTTTCACTTTAAGTTTATATCATTCACATTTTGAGAATTGGAAAGGTTTTACTGGCTCATACAATTACTCTGTTCTACTCTTGAATATTAACCTTGTCTGGGATTCTGACCATTGAAATGACATTTCTGTTTGCTCGCACAGGGAATCTGTCCACAGAATGAAACTCTTTTGCACTTGAGCTAAGATATTAATTGCTACAACCCCTCAAACAGATATTTGCAAAATGTGGATTTTTAGACACAGATTTTCATTTCCTTTGGTTGTATTTTCTCATCTTTATCATTGATTATTTTTAGGTGACAACTCTCTTTAGCTATAATCCCCTCTCTTGAGTCTTTCATGCTTTCTTCAAGCTGTGAATAGCTCATCATTTGAATATTCAAAGGGTCCTATACTTATGGTGATTGATAGATGACTAATAGGTTAATCCATGATTCACAATCATACAAGTATATATTTGAGTATAACTTAGAACAATATTATGAACAAACTGCCAGTATTTTTTATATGATACTATTCTCAGGATTCCTAAAAACTATGTAATAGCGAATACCATAGGCAACCACACCCTAAATTGTCCAGATCCAGTTTAGGTCGTATATAAATATAAACCACTAAAGAAAAGAAATCAGATTTTTTAAAAGATATATTTATTTATTATATACAAGTACACTGTAGCGGTCTTCAGACACACCAGAAGAGGGCATTAGATCTCATTACAGATGTTTGTGAGCCACCACGTGGTTGCTGGGAATTGAACTCAGGACCTCTGGAAGAGCAGTCAGTGCTCTTAACTGCTGAGCCATCTCTGCAGCCCCAAGAAATTAGATTTTTTTTCTCATTCTTTTTTTTTTTTATTAACTTGAGTATTTCTTATTTACATTTCCAATGTTATTCCCTTTCCCGGTTTCTGGGCAAACATCCCAATAATCCCGCCCCTCCCCCTTCTTTATGGGTGTTCCTCCCCACCCTCCCCCATTGCCGCCTCCCCAACAATCACGTTCACTGGGGGTTCAGTCTTAGCAGGACCAAGGGCTTCCCCTTCCACTGGTGATCTTACTAGGATATTCATTGTTACCTATGAGGTCAGAGTCCAGGGTCAGTCCACGTATAGTCTTTAGGTAGTGGCTTAGTCCCTGGAAGCTCTGGTTGCTTGGCATTGTTGTTCATAAGGGATCTCGAGCTCCTTCAAGCTCTTTCAGTCCTTTCTCTGATTCCTTCAACGGGGGTCCCGCTCTCAGTTCAGTGGTTTGCTGCTGGCATTCGCCTCTGTATTTGCTGTATTCTGGCTGTGTCTCTCAGGAGAGATCTACATCTGGCTCCTGTCAGCCTGCACTTATTTGCTTCATCCATCTTGTCTAATTGGATGGCTGTATATGTATGGGCCACATGTGGGGCAGGCTCTGAATGGGTATTCCTTCTGTGTCTGTTTTAATCTTTGCCTCTCTATTCCCTGCCAAGGGTATTCTTGTTCCCCTTTTAAAGAAGGAGTGAAGCATTCGGATTTTGATCATCCATCTTGAGTTTCATGTGTTCTATGCATCTATGGTAATTCAAGCATTTGGGCTAATAGCCACTTATCAATGAGTGCATACCATGTGTGTTTTTCTGTGATTGGGTTACCTCACTCAGGATGATATTTTCCAGTTCCGACCATTTGCCTACGAATTTCATAAAGTCATTGTTTTTGATAGCTGAGTAATATTCCATTGTGTAGATGTACCACATTTTCTGTATCCAGTCCTCTGTTGAAGGGCATCTGGGTTCTTTCCAGCTTCTGGCTATTATAAATAAGGCTGCTATGAACATAGTGGAGCATGTGTCTTTTTTATATGTTGGGGCATCTTTTGGGTATATGCCCAAGAGAGGTATAGCTGGATCCTCAGGCAGTTCAATGTCCGATTTTCTGAGGAACCTCCAGACTGATTTCCAGAATGGTTGTACCAGTCTGCAATCCCACCAACAATGGAGGAGTGTTCCTCTTTCTCTGCATCCTCGCCAGCATTTGCTGTCACATGAGTTTTTGATCTTAGCCATTCTCACTGGTATGAGGTGAAATCTCAGGGTTGTTTTGATTTGCATTTCCCTTATGACTAAAGATGTTGAACATTTCTTTAGGTGTTTCTCAGCCATTCGGCATTCCTCAGCTGTGAATTCTTTGTTTAGCTCTGAACCCCATTTTTAATAGGGTTATTTGTCTCCCCTGCGGTCTAACTTCTTGAGTTCTTTGTATATTTTGGATATAAGCCCTCTATCTGTTGTAGGATTGGTAAAGATCTTTTCCCAATCTGTTGGTTGCCGCTTTGTCATAGCCACAGTGTCCTTTTGCCTTACAGAAGCTTTGCAGTTTTATGAGATCCCTTTTGTCGATTCTTGATCTTAGACCATAAGCCATTGGTGTTTTGTTCAGGAATTTTTTTCCAGTGCCCACATGTTCCAGATGCTTCCCTAGTTTTTCTTCTATTAGTTTGAGTGTATCTGGTTTGATGTGGAGGTCCTTGATCCACTTGGACTTAAGCTTTGTACAGCGTGATAAACATGGATCGATCTGCATTCTTCTACATGTTGACCTCCAGTTGAACCAGAACCATTTGCTGAAAATGCTATCTTTTTTCCATTGGATGGTTTTGGCTCCTTTGTCAAAAATCAAGTGCCCATAGGTGTGTGGGTTCATTTCTGGGTCTTCAATTCTGTTCCATTGGTCTATCTGTCTGTCTCTGTACCAAGACCATGCAGTTTTTATCACTATTGCTCTGTAATACTGCTTGAGTTCTGGGATAGTGATTCCCCCTGAAGTCCTTTTATTGTTGAGGATAGTTTTAGCTATCCTGGGTTTTTTGTTATTCCAGATGAATTTGCAAATTGTTCTGTCTAACTCTTTGAAGAAATTGATTGGTATTTTGATGGGGATTGCATTGAATCTGTAGATCGCTTTTGGTAGAATGGCCACCAAATGCTTTTTTTAAATGGTTCTTACACCTGGCACTAATCTCTGAACAATGCCAAACTCTGTCCGCTGGTCCTGAATCTGGCTGCTTTTCGGGTAAGAGCATATGATACACATGACTGGTCAAAAAGAGTGGCCAAATTCTCAAGCTGATATTTGTTCCTTAAGCTCTTGTAAACCTTTCTTGTCTTCAGTGTAGGCACTAGTCTCTACCTGCATGGCCATTAACCTCCCTAAATGAATGGTGGCTGTTCTTAAGTCGCAGGATAAGGTCCATCTTGGGGAGGAAAGATTCCATTTCCTGTCAAGATCCTTCACAACTTCACAGAGTCATTGCTCTTAAAGGTTTTTCTGTACATAGGGTATTGTGTGACACACCTGTAGTCCTCGCACTAGGGAGGCTGAAGCCAGAAGAGTTCAGTGAACTTGAGGCAAGCCTTAGCTAAGCTACAGCATGAGACTGTCTCTAAAACAAGGCCACAAAACCAATTTTCTTTTCCTTATTCAACCCTTGGTACTTTACTCCTTTCTATAATGACTTCCAACTTTCTACCACTTATTTCATTTATGTTTATGTATTAATATACCAAGTTTACTCTTTTTAAAGCAGTACAACACATGACAAACCAAACTTTCCTTAAGAACCTTGAATGCAACATGCCAAATCTATTGTGCTCACCCTCTCTATGAAATTGCTTTCCCACCTCCATATTCCATTATTGTGGCTAATTTTCATTTTATTTACAAGTATTTTTCTAAATAAAAACTTTCATTGGTATATCCCAATTAATGTGTATTAGGAAGTAATATCTTCCCATTTCTAATCTTGATAAGTGAAAACTCAGACTGCCCCAAGGAGCACATTGCTCATGCTGCTTCCTAGGAATAATTAACTTTCTTTTCATGTACTTAACGGTTCTCTCATTCTGTTTTGGACTCATTTCTGGGTCATTATCATCCCTCCTCTCAAAAAGCTCTACATTTGCCTATCAAAGTATATCCAAGGGTGTTGTCTTGCCAATTACATTTCTTTTGGAGTCATTACTTTCAAGATCTCTTTTTGTTTGTTCCATTCTGGACTGGTCATGGTTTAGCCTGTACAATTGTTACCACTGAATTAGTAACTTTGAGTATATAAGAGAGCGTTCATGCCAACTCTCACTTTATAGGCTATAGTGCAAACATGTGGTAATAAAAGTCAACTGATGACATGACAAGTATTTGCTCTCCTATCTCCTTATATTTGATTACTTTTGTTAAGACTTTTGTGATTGACAGAGAGTCTCTTTTAAACCAGGCTGGCCTTGAGCTTACAATGAAGCTAAAACTAGCCTTGAGTTCCTGATCTTCCAGACTCTGCCTCTCAAGTGAGGAAATTATAAGATTCTGCCACCGTGTACTGTTCTACTCCACATATTTTTAGAATTCTAAGTTGAAAATAATAGTACTAAAAGTTCCAACAATCATGATTTATACTCTGGGTTTTGGTTACACTGGTGAGACAATCCTGGATCACCTTTGATATCAGATATCTCAGTTTACTTAGTCTCATGACATTTAAGTGTAAGCAACAGTTTTTGTTTTTTTATTTTGGCACTAGTAATTCACTTTTCTGTCTCTTCTCACTTTCATACACTTTCATGTGTTTAATTCCTGAGCACATCGACTTACCATCTTTGCTAATTTGTGAGTCTTTATTTTAGTCTTTTGTAATACTTTACTATTTTAGTGTTATCTACTGGTTCTATTTTATTTTATTTACTTTATTGGTTTATATATAAAATGTGTTTTATCTTTCCATAGGAAGTCTGCATTGTGACCTATATGTTTTGATTAATCTTTGATTTTTACTTTCTGTTCAGATTTTTCAAACTGCTTGAAGATCTATCAGTGTTCAAAGATCTTTATTAATTCGATGTTTATTGATCACTTTACACAAGCCCAACAATTCTGTTTTTTAAGAAACTGATGGAAATTTTCAAAATGTCATAGGCTTATGATGTTTAAAATCTCATTAAGGTTTTGGCTTGCAGTGTTTGCATAATCATATTATAGAATTAACCTTCCTACAAGTGACAATGTTCGGCTTGGAAATATGTAAAGGAAAACTGAATCCCATTGGTACAGATCTGAAAGCTCCATCTGTGCTGGCTACCACTCAGAGTGCCAGAGGGTTGTATTTATGCTGCAAGGGAAGAAAATTATTCAACAGTCTTACACAGCTGCCAAGCCTGATAACTACAATAACAATTAGCCGGGGACGATAAGGTCGTTGGTGCTGCAGTGGCACAGATATTATGGAAGTTAACAACTGCCTTCAGATTGACTGTAAATCCCATTCCTCAAGATGGAAGTATTGCCTAGTATTATTAATTACACCTTAAAATCATGGCTGTCTAGGCTACTGGCATTAAGGTAGAGCTTATTATTAATACTCTGATAAATGGACATTATGTTAAACTGATGCTTTAGTTTTATCTTTCTTTATACCTGTACATTACTGTTTCTCCCAATTCCCATGAAGCTTTTATTTCAGTAGATTGTAATTCATACAGATACCCACAACTCTTCAACATGCAGAGAATATGGTATAGACTGTCATATTCATCTATAATCCTTATATGATTCTAAATTCTGTTAATTAACCTGGCCCTTGATTGCTGAACAACTGATATAAATGATCCTGGGTTATGTAATATCCCCAGAGGGCTCTGAGAGAACCAACTTAACCAGTAGTTCTTCAAAGAGTTGAGATTGTGGCATGCTTGACTCTAAATAGGGTATCTATATCCATTCTCTCCCTCCAAGACTCAGAAAACATTTTGGAGGTCAAGGCATAAAGATTTTAAGAGTCAGCCAAATTGGGTGTCTGAAATGAACTGGTATTTGCTAGATATGATGGGGCCATGTAACACATGAGTTCACCATGTCTGACACTGCATATGTGAGACCCACACTAGAACAAGCATGACAAAGTTCAGCATGGATGGAGGAGTTCATGAAGTTCCACCATCAGATATGAGGGCTTGACAGTTGGTGGGCAATGGGCAAAGGAGAGTCAGTTTTTTCATGAATGTAGCTTTGACACAGTAGCCATGCTGTAAGAGATGGTCTCACACTCATGCAGACACAGGTAAGCACACACAGTGCATTTTAAGAAAGAATGGGCACAGGAAATGGAGAGGAACAGTGGTGGGAGGGTCAGGGGAGGAACTGAAAAGAATGGAGTATGCGATGGGTTTGATCAAAATGTATACTATGCTAACATGAAATTCTTTAAATTCAACAAAAACAGAAAAATCTAGTTGCAAGCTGACATGTAGGTGCTGGGAACTACACCTAGATCTTCTGTAAGAGCAGTCAGCACTCTGAATTGTTAAGTAGCTATCTCTCCAGATTGTTATTATTATTATTATTATCATTATCATTATCATTATCATTATGCTATTATTATTGATAAATAAAGCTCAAACTACATCTCTGAGATGAACTATGCGAAGTTCCAATTTCTGCCCAGAAAGTATGGTAATAAAAATGATATATATTTTTCATTTTTAATATTAACATTCACTCTGATTTTAAATCAATACCCACACATGATTAAATGTAACAGTTCCTTGTCCTTGTAGTTAATAAGACTCTTGAAAAAAAAAACTAGATTTGCAAGTAAAATATTTCTCCAAGTACAATGTTTAAATTTTACAAATAGACAACATTGTTTTGAAGATGGCTGCATGTTATCTGATAGCATATGAAGGCATTTGAAAATGCGGACCAGAAAAAGAAGCATATAATTATTTGTTTAAGGTTTTCAGTGTCTAGAGTGGAGCAGAACTGAGCACGCTCTTTGGTTCCGTCAGTGTGCCATTACCATACAAGATTCTGCTTCTCTTTCATAATTTATCATTTTTACATTAAGATCTATACATAGCTATGAATGCAATTTCATTCTTTCATTTCTGAGTGTTCAATTTTCTACCCTCTGTATACATCTGTGTATGTAATCACAATTTTTAACACCTATTAATGAATGTTTAGGCTTAATTTCCACAAGCAGTATTTTTAGGTTGTAAAACTGTTACAGTAAATATGCTTGAGGCCATGGACTTGAAGACATATGTGAGCCACTGGGTAGCACACGCCTCCCGGGATGGGATGTGCAGTTGTAAAATACTTCAGTCATTGTATGAATGCTAACGTTTCTCTCCTCATGAGTTACAGCAGTCTCTGATGCAGTCAACCCTGCGACGCTCACGCAGTGCTTCGTGATGGTTTATGGTGTGTTGCCCTTGTGCTGAACATCTGTTTAGATATTTAATCAGCATTTAAATTTTACTGCTTTATAAATAATTTAATAGTAGTAGTCAATTTTATTATTCTCATTGTTTCTTTGATAGATTATAGGAACTGTAGAAACTTCTAAGCTTTGGCGATACTATAATCTTATATCACAAATAACATTGCACATCTGTTCCTTTTTCCCCATCTACTAACTTTCCACCTAGATTTTCAGTGAGAAGAAATTATTAAATTGAATGTAAGTTTATACGGTTACAAGCCAGTTTATGTTGAAGATTGAGAATTATCTTTAGAGGATATCTTTGTATGTATCCTATGGGTTGTGGTCACACAAATTAGGACACTTTCTTTTAACCAGTAACATCACCGAATGACCATGCTAAGAAATTATTTTTTTTCTTTTTTTTTTCCCGGAGCTGGGGACCGAACTCAGGGCCTTGCGCTTACTAGGCAAGCGCTCTACCACTGAGCTAAATCCCCAACCCCTTGAGCTATAGCTCTGTCTTTTTTTTTTTTTGCTAAGAAATTATTACAACCATCTTAATGCATCATTATTGTAAACATATTTATAATAAAACTAAGATAACTTACTAATAGATTTTGTTTATGAAAAAACATTATTACTTCCAATGTCATTGTACTCAGTAATGATGTAAGATATAATATGGAAATTTACTTATAAGCAGCATCTAATGCTAGGATTCTATTGTTTTTATATTTTATTTTTATTATTTAAATAAAAATTATTTACATTTAAATATATTTTGATCATATTCTTTCCCTCCTCCAAATCCTTCCAGATCTTTTTCCCCTTCCTATCCACCCAATTTTACGTTCTTTTTCAAATAACAAAAGCCTCCTGAGAGGCTCTGCCAGAGCCTGACAAATACAGAGGCAGATGCTCGCACCAACCATTGAACTGAGCACAGGGTCCCCAATGGTGGAATTAGAGAAAAGATTGAAGGAGCTGAAAGGGTTTGCAACCCCATAGGAAGAACAACAACATCAACCAATCAGAACCCCCAAGCTCCAGGGACTAAACTACCATCCAAAGAGTACACATGGAGCAACCCAATGACTCCAGCTGCATATGCAGCTTATTGGGCATCAATGGGAGGAGAGGCCCTTGGTCCTCTGAAGGCTAGATGTCCCAATGTAGGGGAATGTTAGGGCAGAGAGGAGGGAGTGGGTACGTGGGGGAACGCTCTCATAGAGCAGGGGGAGGGGGAACTGGATAGGGGTTTCCAGAGGGGAAACCAGGAAAGGGAATAACATTTAAAATGTAAATAAATAAAATGTCCAATTACAAAAAGCCTAATACAACAACAATCCCTTCAAACTAAGAAAACAACATAAAACCATACCCAAAAAGAAACAAACCAAACTAAACACTAAACTGTAATTGAAGAAAAACAACAAGAACCCTGAGATTCATTATATATTGATCATCTACTCCTGAACTTAAGGTCTATCCTGGAGTGCTTTATATACACAATGTCATTTATTGGAGAAAAATGATTTTTCCTTCTCTCACAGTGACAATTCAAGTTGTTAGCCTTTACTCTGGTGGCTAACTTTTCAATCATAATTCATATTTGAAAAATACATAAAAATAAAATATAATAGTATAAAACAAAAGCCATCACATCAAAGACGGACAAGAAAATCCGACATAAGGAATCAAGGCAAGGAAAAGGCACATGAATCAGAGACCCACTCACTGTCTTCTTCAAGAATCCCCCCAAAACATTAAACTGGAAGCCATAATCCATATTAAACTTTTAAATGTTATTTTTTATGTTTTCATATTACATGCAGATATGGATTGTGTAGCAATGTGCACAAATAAATGTGTTGTCAAGAAGGGTTGTCAGGCGCCTTGCAGCTGGAGTTATAGGCAGTTGGGAGCTGCCGATATGGGTTCTGGGAACTGCACTTGTGTTCTATGTAAGAGTAAATTGTTAACTGCTGAGCTCTCTCCAGCTTTGATGTTCAGATTTCAGTTGTGTGGCTTTGCACTTTATCACTAATAGTTTTTCTGTAACCTATGCTATTCTAGAGAATTAGCTAGATAATGACATGCAGTTGTCTCTCAGTAGCCATGGGAGTTGATCCATTCATTGTAAGGATAGCAACATCTAGAAATCAAGCCTTCACATAAAGTAGGAAATTGCATAAGAATCAACATGTATTTTTTCATACTATAAAACATTTCTGCTTTTCAACACCCCACTCTCATCAATGGACAGATCATGGAAACAGAAATTAAACAGAGACGTAGACAGACTAAGAGAAGTCATGAGCCAAATGGACTTAACAGATATTTATAGAACATTCTATCCTAAAGCAAAAGGATATACCTTCTTCTCAGCTCCTCATGGTACTTTCTCCAAAATTGACCATATAATTGGTCAAAAAATGGGCCTCAACAGGTACAGAAAGATAGAAATAATCCCATGCGTGCTATCAGACCACCACGGCCTAAAACTGGTCTTCAATAACAATAAGGGAAGAATGCCCACATATACGTGGAAATTGAACAATGCTCTACTCAATGATAACCTGGTCAAGGAAGAAATAAAGAAATTAAAAAACTTTTTAGAATTTAATGAAAATGAAGGTACAACATACCCAAACTTATGGGACACAATGAAAGCTGTGCTAAGAGGAAAACTCATAGCGCTGAGTGCCTGCAGAAAGAAACAGGAAAGAGCATATGTCAGCAGCTTGACAGCACACCTAAAAGCTCTAGAACAAAAAGAAGCAAATACACCCAGGAGGAGTAGAAGGCAGGAAATAATCAAACTCAGAGCTGAAATCAACCAAGTAGAAACAAAAAGGACCATAGAAAGAATCAACAGAACCAAAAGTTGGTTCTTTGAGAAAATCAACAAGATAGATAAACCCTTAGCCAGACTAATGAGAGGACACAGAGAGTGTGTCCAAATTAACAAAATCAGAAATGAAAAGGGAGACATAACTACAGAATCAGAGGAAATTCAAAAAATCATCAGATCTTACTATGAAAGCCTATATTCAACAAAACTTGAAAATCTGCAGGAAATGGACAATTTCCTAGACAGATACCAGGTACCGAAGTTAAATCAGGAACAGATAAACCAGTTAAACAACCCCATAACTCCTAAGGAAATAGAAGAAGTCATTAAAGGTCTCCCAACCAAAAAGAGCCCAGGTCCAGACGGGTTTAGTGCAGAATTCTATCAGACCTTCATAGAAGACCTCGTACCAATATTATCCAAACTATTCCACAAAATTGAAACAGATGGAGCACTACCGAATTCCTTCTATGAAGCCACAATTACTCTTATACCTAAACCACACAAAGACCCAACAAAGAAAGAGAACTTCAGACCAATTTTTATGAATATCGATGCAAAAAAATACTCAATAAAATTCTGGCAAACCTGAATCCAAGAGCACATCAAAACAATCATCCACCATGATCAAGTAGGCTTCATCCCAGGCATGCAGGGATGGTTTAATATACGGAAAACCATCAACGTGATCCATTATATAAACAAACTGAAAGAACAAAACCACATGATCATTTCATTAGATGCTGAGAAAGCATTTGACAAAATTCAACACCCCTTCATGATAAAAGTCCTGGAAAGAATAGGAATTCAAGGCCCATACCTAAACATAGTAAAAGCCATATACAGCAAACCAGTTGCTAACATTAAACTAAATGGAGAGAAACTTGTAGCAATCCCACTAAAATCAGGGACTAGACAAGGCTGCCCACTCTCTCCCTACTTATTCAATATAGTTCTTGAAGTTCTAGCCAGAGCAATCAGACAACAAAAGGAGGTCAAGGGATACAGATCGAAAAGAAGAAGTCAAAATATCACTATTTGCAGATGATATGATAGTATATTTAAGTGATCCCAAAAGTTCCACCAGAGAACTACTAAAGCTGATAAACAACTTCAGCAAAGTGGCTGGGTAT
Source organism: Rattus rattus (assembly GCF_011064425.1). NCBI lineage: Eukaryota > Metazoa > Chordata > Mammalia > Rodentia > Muridae > Rattus > Rattus rattus. Next base: position 76,671,740 of record NC_046157.1, on the reverse strand, counting down.
AAAATTAACTCAAATAAATCAGTAGCCTTCCTCTACACAAAAGAGAAACAAGCCGAGAATGAAATTAGGGAAACGACACCCTTCATAATAGATCCAAATAATATAAAGTACCTCGGTGTGACTTTAACCAAGCAAGGGAAAGATCTGTACAATAAGAACTTCAAGACTCTGAAGAAAGAAATTGAAGAAGATCTCAGAAGATGGAAAGATCTCCCATGCTCATGGATTGGCAGGATTAATATAGTAAAAATGGCCATTCTGCCAAAAGCGATCTACAGATTCAATGCAATCCCCATCAAAATACCAATCCAATTCTTCAAAGAGTTAGACAGAACAATTTGCAAATTCATCTGGAATAACAAAAAACCCAGGATAGCTAAAACTATCCTCAACAATAAAAGGACTTCAGGGGGAATCACTATCCCAGAACTCAAGCAGTATTACAGAGCAATAGTGATAAAAACTGCATGGTATTGGTACAGAGACAGACAGATAGACCAATGGAATAGAATTGAAGACCCAGAAATGAACCCACACACCTATGGTCACTTGATTTTTGACAAAGGAGCCAAAACCATCCAATGGAAAAAAAGATAGCATTTTCAGCAAATGGTTCTGGTTCAACTGGAGGTGAACTTGTAGAAGAATGCAGATCGATCCATGCTTATCACCCTGTACAAAGCTTAAGTCCAAGTGGATAAAGGACCTCCACATCAAACCAGATACACTCAAACTAATAGAAGAAAAACTAGGGAAGCATTTGGAACACATGGGCACTGGAAAAAATTTCCTGAACAAAACACCCATGGCTTATGCTCTAAGATCAAGAATCGACAAATGGGATCTCATAAAACTGCAAAGCTTCTGTAAGGCAAAGGACACTGTGGTCAGGACAAAACGGCAACCAACAGATTGGGAAAAGATCTTTACCAATCCTACAACAGATAGAGGCCTTATATCCAAAATATACAAAGAACTCAAGAAGTTAGACAGCAGGGAGACAAATAACCCTATTAAAAAATGGGGTTCAGAGCTAAACAAAGAATTCACAGCTGAGGAATGCCGAATGGCCGAGAAACACCTAAAGAAATGTTCAACATCGTTAGTCATAAGGGAAATGCAAATCAAAACAACCCTGAGTTTTCACCTCACACCAGTGAGAATGGCTAAGATCAAAAACTCAGGTGACAGCAAATGCTGGCGAGGATGTGGAGAAAGGGGAACACTCCTCCATTGTTGGTGGGATTGCAGACTGGTACAACCATTCTGAAATCAGTCTGAGGTTCCTCAGAAAATTGGACATTGAACTGCCTGAGGATCCAGCTATACCTCTCTTGGGCATATACCCAAAAGATGCCCCAACATATAAAAAAGACACGTGCTCCACTATGTTCATCGTAGCCTTATTTATAATAGCCAGAAGCTGGAAAGAACCCAGATGCCCTTCAACAGATGAATGGATACAGAAAATGTGGTACATCTACACAATGGAATATTACTCAGCTATCAAAAACAATGACTTTATGAAATTCGTAGGCAAATGGTTGGAACTGGAAAATATCATCCTGAGTGAGGTAATCCAATCACAGAAAAACACACATGGTATGCACTCATTGATAAGTGGCTATTAGCCCAAATGCTTGAATACCCTAGATGCCTAGAACAAATGAAACTCAAGACGGATGATCAAAATGTGAATGCAGATTGCTCCTGAGAGACACAGCCAGAATACAGCAAATACAGAGGCGTATGCCAGCAGGAAACCACGGAACTGAGAACAGGACCCCTGTTGAAGGAATCAGAGAAAGAACTGGAAGAGCTTGAAGGAGCTCGAGACCCCATATGTACAGCAATGCCAACCAACCAGAGCTTCCAGGGACTAAGCCACTACCCAAAGACTATACATGGACTGACCCTGGACTCTGACCTCATAGGTAGCAATGAATATCCTAGTAAGAGCACCAGTGGAAGGGGAAGCCCTGGGTCCTGTTAAGACTGAACCCCCAGTGAACTAGACTGTTGGGGAGAGGGCAGCAATGGGGGGAGGGGTGGGACGGGAACACCCATAAGGAAGGGGAGGGGGGAGGGGGATGTTTGCCCGGAAACCGGGAAAGGGAATAACACTCGAAATGTATATAAGAAATACTCAAGTTAATAATAATAAAAAATAAATAAATGAAAAAAACATTATTTACAGTCTTCTCGGGGTTCTCCAATTAAGTATACTCTCTCAACTGCCACAACTTTTGGAAGCATTAACTTTTTTTCTCTCATTTTAACTTGTACATAACTTAAAAATAAATATAGTGGTATGCCTAAAAAAAAAATTCTGCTTATGATGCCAAATATAGAATTAAATTGTTAAGTACATATGTTGTTGTCCTGTTGAGAAACAATAAATAAGGAAAACCTGCATTTGTTCAAAATATACATTTGTCTCCAAGAATATTTTTGATTTATAGTTGAATTCAAATATATGTAACTCACAAATATGGAGGCAAAGTTTGGAGCAGAGACTGAAGGAACAGCCATTCAGAGCCTGCCCCACACATGACATACATACATATATATATATATATATATATATATATATATATATATATATATGTATCTCCACAAAGATGAGATTGATGAGCTAAGAAGTGCATACTGATAGTAACCGGATGTAGATCTCTCCTGATAGACACAGCCAGAGCTTGTCAAATACAGAGGCGAATGCTATCAGCAAACCACTGAACTGAGAATGGGACCCCTGTTGGAGGAACTAGAGAAAGCATGGAAAGAGCTGAAGGTACTTGTGACCCCATAAGAACAACAATGCCAACCAACCAGAGCTCCTAGGAACTAAACCACTATCCAAAGACTATGCATGGACTGACCCATGGCTCCAGCTGCATGTGTAGCAGAGGATGGCCTTGTTGGACACCAATGGAAGGAGAAACTGTTGGTCCTGCCATGGTTGGATCCCCCAGTGTAGGGGAATACCCCAGGGGGGACAGGAGGGGAAAAATGTATTACACAAAATTTCTCTTTTGTTAAGTTTTAACCAAAGATTATAGTATTCTATAAACATTGAAAAAATGAACTATAAAACCAAACTTAAATATTATTGAATTTTTTTCAATTAAAAAGCCCTGAGAAAACGATGTAAATTTTGGAATTTTCAATTTAAAGATGCAATTTAAATACAACCTTATCACTGAGAAAGTCATTGAGAACATGCTAAGATAGAGATTGGGGACATTTCGTCTTGAAGATTTTGGAAATGGAGTATAATCCTCAAATTTGTTAAGAAAAAAGGAATTACTCACACTGGAGTTTTGAGTGTCCTCCAGTAAAGCAAAAGTGAGAATCAGAAGAATGGAGTGAACATAAATAATAATGTTGAGAGTGTATATGCATAATAGCACTATAATATTATTAGAAAGAGATCGGAGTCAGAATGGGTTACAGAGCTAAACAAAGAATTCTCAACTGAGGAATATTGAATGGTTAAGAAGTACCTAAAACCAGGAAAGGGGACAACATTTGAAATGTAAATAAAGAAAATATCCAATAAAGAAAGAAAAAAGAAAAAAGAAACATAAAAATCTTCAATCACTCATCACTCACCAGCTATGAATACTGTACACCCTATTCATCCTGTGCCTTGGCACAGAACGGATGACATTTTTCATAACATTATTGGGATTAAATCCATTCTATAAGTTAGAGTACATGATGCCTGTTTCGTACAGTTTTACTCACACATATGCTGCTGTGCCAGATACTGGAAGAAAAGAACCTTGAGGAAGAAATGATCAATTTTGATACATGAGTTTAATTAAAGGTTACATATAGCTGAGTTCAGCGAGAACCATTGTTTCTGGTGAGGCAGGAGGAGGGAGAAGCGCAGTCCGACCTATGAGTGGATGGGAAGGAGCTCTGGGAAGGAGCGTGTTTTCACTGCAATGGCGGCTAGGCTTCAGAATTAGTCAAGGCTCATCAAGATCAAAGTGTATTTTGCCCTTCCACCCAGACAGCTAAATCCTGGTTTGTCAAAGGGATGTGAGTCAGAAGCAATTAATAAGCAAGAAAAGCCAAGGCAGAATCAATGTCCATGGAGCGTGCCAATGATGGATTTGTCCCCATTGGTGATTCTTCCGTTTCTTTCACCTTCTCAGCTGCTGGGGATTTATCTTACTCATTTCCTATTTCCTAAAAGTCTCGATTTTAAAAATAATTTTAACTCCTTCTTTGCTCCTAAAATTTACACTTGACGCAAACATTAGCTTAATTATTCTAGCTACACATAGAAGTTAAAACTAATGATATTATAATTTGTGACTTGTTTTTAAGCTGGTGGCTACTGAAAGTGTCATAATGTCATTTTACAAGAAATAAATAAGAAAGCACTCCTTGTCAATAAATGAGATGGCATCGAAAATTTTAGAATGTATTTATTTATTTTTACAAAAATCTATCTTTGTTGCAGCACTTTCAACAAGGCCCTGGAACTTAGTAGGCCTCCAGACCTTAGCATAACTGACTCCATGATGAGTGCACCATTCATGCCGTGAAACCCAGCATATAATACCACCAAGCAAAACCAGAAAAAGAACTAATCCACAAAGTCCATAGTTCTGGGAAAGTCCCTAACCGTATTAACATTGCTTTTTGGCTTTTGTAGTTCTGCTTCTGGCTAACTCTTCTTGTTCACTATAGTATGTCAATCCAGAACATGCTTTTTGTGCTTAAAAGTTAATCCAGAGAAAGGCACAGGACTACACTGGGATTCTGAACACCGACTGTAGTTGCCGGCCAGCTAATAAAGACTTTCTATTGGCTTAAACCCATGCCTAAACAGCCTTTTCAAGTGGATAGCCCACAACACAGTTGTTAAAAGTCTATAATTTTCCACTGAGTTGACTTGGCTACTTTGGTATACAATCAACATTTAGCATTGCCTTTCAGTGACAGTCTCTGACTAGTTCATGGTAGAATGGCTTTCACAATTGAGACACCATGTAAACTTACTCCAGATTCTTTGAAGCCAGAAAAGTCTAAGTAGGAATATTTGTCTTTTTCTTCTTGATTGTCTTGCAATAAACTAGTCGCATTTTTAAGCATTAGTTTTACATTTAGAAACCAGAAATTTTCAAAAGAATGGGATGTTAATAATAGAATACAGTTAGCTAATGGGGGGATGAGTATGGCATGATTTATTAACTATAAAGTTTTATACAAAACATATAAACTATATGACATGTATATGTTATTATGTTGTGTCTATTTGAGACAGAGGATGTTCACATCTTGAAGCCTTTCCTTAACACTGCCGAGGGAGAAACCTTTTAAGATAAAATGGCACAGAAAATTATCTTTAACCATGACACTACAGTAATATATCATTAATTTTTTATTATTAAGGCAATACTTTTATTTATTCTTTGAAAACTTCATACAATGTTTATGGTCATATTTATATACATGCCTCCCCTAACATCCCCCATGTCTACCTCACCCACCTTCTCATACCCTCTTGTTCTTTATTTGCACTAAGAACTAGTAATAATTTCATGGATTTTTACATTAATTTCATTTAAGTATATAACGCACCATTTTTTTTATTTTGAGTAATTTTGATGCACTTACCTAGAGCCTTTTACTTGAAAGTTGGTTGTATTCACATGATCATGCAAATGTGCTTGTGTATTTAGAAAACATTAACAGAAATGTAGTAGAAAATTAACCTGTCACATGTATTCTATGTCCTATAGAATATACTTACTCTTGTTTGAACCAAGGCATTTGATGAGGGTGAGCTGTATAAGATAAGGTACAGGATTCTAAAGAAACAAAGCATCATACCATAACATGACTCTCTCTCTCTCTCTCTCTCTCTCTCTCTCTCTCTCTCTCTCTCTCTCTCTCATGCTCAGCATTATTTCATTTCTTCAGTCCTCTCCTTCCACCTTGTTTGAGATGGGATCTATTTTTTCTTGTTCATCACTGTGACCTAGGGATTCTATTCTCTCCCCGTCTCATCCTGCTAAGAGGACTGGGTTACGGATACCTTGTCCTACCATGCCCAGCCTTACTGACTCAGTTTCTCATGCTTCCCTGGCAAATGAGATAATTCCACACTACTCATATCATGTGTTCTTAGAGCAAGGCAGAGGAAAGTAAGTCAAACTGAGATGCACTCAATTTAGGAGAATCTTCTGCAGTCACAGCTCTGTAGATTTTCTTAGTGACTTCGTGTTCTGCAAAACTCTGAGAACAATAGTTAAGTTTAAAGCTTAGAGCACTTGCCAAACAAATAATTATCTAGTCAGCTTTTAAAAGGACACCATGCTAACAATTCGAACAGTGATGTTCAGTTGTGCATATTGAAGATAGATGTAGAACTATATGACAGGACAAGCTGAGCCAGGAGCTTTGAAATAAAAATAACGCTATTTTGAAAAACCTCTGACTTTAAATTTGAAGTAGTGATAAAAGTCTTGGAACATTAACTCTTACGGTTTTCTCAGTTTCATGTATACCAATTACAAGTAGGTTTTTCTCCCCTCTAGGTCTAAGTACATTAGGAACAAATCAAAAGAAAAATGTACTCCTGGAAGAATTAACAACAGCTTGATTGAAGGGGACAATTAGCAGCATAGCAAAGGTTGAGAGAAGACGTTTAAAAGTAGGGCAGGCATAATCACTGACCTAAGCAAAACAGCCAACATTCACCTGAAGCATCATACGAAATCATCCAGCAGATGTGTTTCACACTTAGGGATACACTGCAGGCAAAAAAGGTTTTAAACCTAATTTAATGAAATAGATATTTGTGAGGTGGGCTCTTTCCTGCATATGTCTCAAACACCTGACAAATTTCACTTATGTAGCATGCCTATGTATTACAGAGCAATGATATGCTGTTACATTTCAAAACGAAAGTAGAGGCAGCAAGACAATAGCTGAATAATGTTCTCTCAGAAATATCAGTTGGCAAGCTATTTACAGAGGAAACTACTTACATAAGAACTGCAGAAGCTATTATTACTGATTTTTTTAAGTATAGTTATAAAGACACAAGGAGAAGGAAGGGAATAAAATTGCCTGTGTCATGCCTTCCCTAATTCAAAGTAGTACAGGGCAGAAGAGACCCAGTCACTTGGAGGAGGGAATCAAACCCATACATTAAAATTGGAACCCAGTTCCAGTTTAGCTGAAGGAAAGTCAGAAGTGGGAAGAGAATCCACTGTTCTGGACTGGCAGTCTGGCAGCCAAAGACCTGCCTCCAACACACCTTTCTCATAGTGTTGGGTAAGTACACATTGAGAAGCAGGAGAGGGAATCACACTTAAGACAAATTGAGTGCCTACCTAGTAAGGTAAACACTGCCAGGATCCCAGTGACTGTTACACCCAGACCAGTGTCTGTAGACAGGCCCCCAAATCCACTCCAGTACCAAGCAGACATCAATAGCTAAAGTTGGACAGACTTATATTTCAACAAGCATCACCTGCAGTTGGCCAAACTGGTCTGATACCAGTACATCACAGCATGCAGCAAATCATCATTGTAGAATGATCCCTGAGCCAGTACCACAGTAGTCTTAGAAAACCGTGAGCTCCAAGCATGACAGTTTTGCATCACAGGTGACTGACTACCCCACATGGTCCCCAATATCACAAGCACAATATGGAATCACTGCCAGTCTGAATAAAGAGAGAGGTAGGTGCCATCTCATACATAGAAGCCTCTGTTTATCTTTCCATGGTAAGGGAAAAGACCTGCCTCCAACACACCTTTCCCCATCGAATAGGGAAAGTACACATTTCCCTATTTGAGAAGCAGCATATGGGACTATGCGTGGAACTTAGTACCTAGCTAGTGAAGCTAAAATATGTCAGGAGCTGGGGAAATTCCACAGAGCCTAACCACTGGCTCTGTCACTGGGTGTTCTGCCTTAGCCCTAGCCAATGGCTTTCAGAGAAAGACTGCTTCTTTAAGGCATATGGAGGTATAGGATGATTATGCATAAAACTGTCTCCTAAATATATTTACTATTGTCAAAATAAGTTCATGAAATATTTCTAACATTCATCAGTGATTATCTAGAAAATGTATGGCCTAAATTATTTATTTACCCCCTTCATTCACTGCAGATTCCTAAAGGTTTTCTATGTACAAAATTGTATAAAAATGCAATAGAAGTAAGAAGGTATCCCAATGACTTAGAAAAGCTTCTTTAACAACTGCCATTTTGTCTAAAAGACTTCAGTGTAGGTTGATGTCATTATGCAATTGAAAGCAGGTACAGGATAGAATGAGGCTTATCATTGGATGAGAAGGAAGGATGGGCTGGAGTAAAGTTTTAGAGGAGGTGGAGATGGGAGTGAGAGGAGGGAGCAGCTGAGAGAACATAGCAGCCAATATTAAGATTTCTCTCTGCATATTTACAGCTTGTTATGAATATTCTTAAGGGATGAATGTGTACAGGATTTTGTATGTCTAGATGAGCAATTAAATCAATTGGATCAGAGGTTATTGTGTTGTGTGTTCTTTCATGTGACAATTCAATTGAGTTCAAGAGAATGTGTGGTGGTGGGACACACTGGGGCGCCATGCGATTGGGATGTGTATGTCTGGCATGGTGGCAACCTGCCTTGGAACTAGACAGGTAGCAAGATTGTTGCCAGGCTCAGGGAGTAGCCATCAGCAGTGTGATATGGGATGGAGCTTAGCAGGTGAGATGCTTTGTTGACTGAGATGAAAATATCCCACAGATGTCTTGTGGCACTATGATGCTGTACCAACACAAGTGTGGGATAAAATAAACCCTTTTAAAAAAAATTTACTGCAACAGGTGGCGCCCAGGAGACTGCAGCTCCTTTGACTGCACAAAGATACCTCTATGAACTTTCCATGGAGCCTCCATTCACAGAAGGGTTAAGATTCACTCTTCACTTTATGAGAACCTGCCAACAGTCACTGAAAATTTTAGGCCTAAATATGTGTGTGTGTGTGTGTGTGTGTGTGTGTGTGTGTGTGTGTGTGTGTGTGTGTGTGTGTGTGTGTGGTATTGGCTAATATATTGTAAAGTTATAATCTTTTAAATAATAACTTTGTGGCTCCACAATAAATTGACTAATAAAGCTGGTATGTCACTAAATATATGCCTTATTTAAAGTTTTTTTAGACATAAATTTTATATGCATCAACAGTTAGAGGAAACCTTTAATAGCAAACTCATAGTTTCCATTAGTTTGGACATTCAAACATACCACACATATAATATTAAAAAGTCCATTTGAATAAACAGAGTGGAAATACTTCAAGGCCCTGACTCAATACATGGAGTTGGTTACCACAGACTGACTGTGGAAAGGGATGACTAGTGAGAAATCTGTGCCCTCTGTTGTGTTTATATGACTGAGCAACTTCATAAAGCCATAATAACTATGAGAGGAACATAATTTAACAAGAAACTCTTGCTTTATAGTTTCCCATCTGGACCCTGATTAATGACAAGGTATCCTTTAAGTATGAAAAGACAAGAAAATCTTACAATAAACATTGCTAATACAATTGTTTATTGAGATGGAGAACAACCTTGGCTTTTCTGTAATCCACTCAAATATTAAATAAAATTCCTGCATATATGAGTATAAAAATGAAGAAATAAAAATGGTTCAAGTAAAACACGGAAGCTCTTCAGGACTATAAGCAGAGTGTTCGAATTAAAGGCAAAAGCACCAATCATCAAAGAGAAAAATTATTAACTTAAATCCATTGAAATTAAGAAGGTCTATTTACCCAAAGACATACTAACAAAGGAACAAGTGACTTCACCCAATATGAGAAAAACATGGATAGGAGGACACTTCCAAGAAGCACAAATATCTTCAAATGTCATTTAAAAAAAAGCCAAAAATGAGAACATATCTACATATACTGTAACTATGACTATTTTCAGCAGATATATGAAAGTGCATGAAAATGTGAAATGGATAATAAATTCATGAAAATGTCTAAAATTAGTCATCAAGAAAATGCAAGTTGGAACTGCAATAGGACAGCAGTGCACAGTCACATGAATGGCTAAGTCAAAAGCTCTGACAACATGAAGGTTAGCAAGGGTGAGCGCAACTCCCACTCCTACACAGCTGTAGAAACATGACCCATACCACATCACCAAGTGTTTAAAGGTCACATACGAAATGCATTTTGTATTCATACTATGATATAAAATCCTTTTCATGTAGGAAACCCAAGACAAATAAAATCCTATGTCTCAAATGATTTGTATAAAATGTGTTTAGAAGCTTTATTCTTAATATTCTGAAAGTGGAAATTCCATGGATAAAAAAATCATGACTATTCATAAAATTGTTAAGTAAGTTGCAGTATATTTGAGTGATAACATGTTTTTCTGTAATAAATAGAATAGTTTCTTACTATACGTAAAAACAGGACTGTGTGCAGTCAGATGGAATGGTACTTACATATAATCTGTACTTTAAGTTCTTATATAGAAAAACTAGGGGTTGGGGATTTAGTTCAGTGGGAGAGTGCTTGCCTAGCAAGCACAAGGCCCTGGGTTCGGTCCTCAGCTCTGAAGAAAAAAAAAGAGAAAAAAGAAAAAGAGAAACTAACTTGCCCTCTTGCTCTTTGTTCTCTTCTTGTCCCTGCTCTTCTCCTTTGTCCCTTCTCTCCCCATTCTCCTCTCCCCCTTACCTCCATGTGCTCATGTCTGGCCTTTCTTCTCCTCTTCTCTTCTTCTCTCATTAAACCTCTCCACATGGAAAAAAAGAAAAAGAAAAACTAACTTGTGGTTAAAAAATAAGACTATCTGGAATGATAGAATAGCACAGCAGAAGAGGTCTGGGTTATATGCCTGCACGTATAGTAATGCACATAGAAGACATCCTGAAAGAGAACTGGTATTTGCTGTAGTCTCACAGAGCATAGTGCCCACTGTTACTTGAGGAAAATCATTGTCATTGGAAATGAACTTAAAACTTTTTATGCAAGGACTGCCCACTTGGGTCCTTCATGCAATAATCTGATGCCCAAAGGAAAGCTACTATTCTTTTTCTTGAATTGTTTCTTCAGTCAATATCTTCTATGTATGTGTAGCATCGTTATGAATGATTTCTAGCAAGGTAGAAAACCTTCCTTCAGTCTTGTTATCCTGGTGGTATTTCAGAGATACAAAAATTTTCAGGGGTGTGTGTGTGTGTGTGTGTGTGTGTGTGTGTGTGTGTGTGTGTGTGTGTTTACATGGCCCACAAGTCTCTAGGTATTCTCTTGTTTCTGCCTTGTATCTCACTGTAGGAGAGCAGGGACTAGAGATGTCTGTCCTTTTGTTTAGTTTATGTGAATTCTAGGTCTCTGAATTAGGACTTCACAATTTCACTGAATACACTTTACCATTGGGCAATATCCTGAGCTGAAACAATGATTCTTGAGGAAGACTTAGGAAGCTAAGATTTAGCTATCTTCATGAAGGAGAGAGAAAAGAAAGCTAAAATTGAAATAATATCAATTCTGTCTATTACTTGAGTTCATGTTCTAGATGTTATTCATTAATGTAGAGAAAGGAAGAACAATTGAACACATGAGCTAAACACATTTTAGGGGTGGTTAAAATGATTTTGTTTATAAAACTAAAGATTGAATCATACACTAAATTGAAAATGATACTAAGTCATCCAAGATATGTATCCAATTTACTTTTCCAGGCTAATTTAAGTTTTATTTCTTTTATTTTTATTGAATGAAGAAAAAATAACCTCAATGTTCTTTTTCGGTTTTTAGATTTTTTAATTTACATTGTAAATGTTATCCCTTTTCCAGGTTTTTCATCCATAAACCCCCATCCCATCCCCCCTTCTTCTAGAAGGGTGTTGCCCTATCCACCCACCTTGTCCCGCCTCCCCGCCCTGACATTCCTCTACACTAGTGGGTCCAGCCTTGTCAGGACCAAGGACTTCTCCTCCCATCGATGCCCAACAAGGCCAATATAATGAATCAAACTGATAAACTCTAAAGCATTTTTTAAAAGAATAAACAAGGAAATAGCAAGTCTCTTATTCCCATTTTCTCTTTCTTTCTGTAAGAAATAGACTCCATATTCTTGAACAGATGCTAATATTCATAAAATGTTAGGGAAAATTACTATCAGAATTAAAATATTCTATTTCATATTGAAAGTTTACACTAAAATCTTTCATTAAATATGGGTAATTCTTAGTTTTGAAACCCACAAAACCAAGTTCACATGTATCTTAAGGCACCCTGAAAGCATTGCTTAGAAAGGAATGTTCTGTTCAGGATCAGTAGAAGATTAATGTTTGCATAGGTCATTAACATGCCAGGACACTCTAAATTTGTGTTATTTTTGCTTAGTCAGGTAATGCTAAGTTGTTCCCTAGGTAGAGATGTTATTTTTCTTTTTAAATTTGCCTAAGATTCACAGAACATTTCAGGGATATATTCATATACAGAACTAAAATGTACACTCATTAATCTTACCTTTCCAGAAATAGAGGCATTCAAAAGCTACCAACTGATCTAACCTAAAGTATGCGTATAAAAGTTGCTGAAGATAATTTTTTTCTAGAAGACACTCTCACACTTTATACCTCCAAGAGAAACTGAGAATTAGAAATGAAATGGTCTTTTTTCCTCTATTCTCTTCCACATTTATTTTTTTATTACTTTTTTCCATCTTTATTAACTTGAGTATTTCTTATTTACAATTTGATTGTTATTCCCAAGCCAACATCCACCTAACCCTTCCCCCTCTCCTCTCTATGGGCATTCCCCTCCCATCCTCCCCCCATTACCACCCTCCCCCCAACAATCACGTTCACTGGGGGTTCAGTCTTGCAGAACCAAGGGCTTCCCCTTCCACTGGTGCTCTTACTAGGATATTCATTGCTACTTATGAGGTTGGAGTCCAGGGTCAGTCCATGTATAGTCTTTGGGTAGTGGCTTAGTCCCTGGAAGCTCTGGTTGCTTGGCATTGTTGTTCATATGGGGTCTCAAGCCCCTTCAGGATCTTCCAGCCCTTTCTCTGATTCCTTCAATGGGGGTCCCGTTCTCAGTTCAGTGGTTTGCTGTTGGCATTCGCCTACGTATTTGCTGTATTCTGGCTGTGTCTCTCAGGAGAGATGTACATCTGGTTCCTGTCAGCCTGCACTTCTTTGCTTCATCCATCTTATCTAGTTTGGTGGCTGTATATGTATGGGCCACATGTGGGTCAGGCTCTGAATGAGTGTTTCTTCTGCCTCTGTTCTAAACTTTGCCGCCCTATTCCCTCCCAATGGTATTCTTGTTTCCCTTTTAAGGAAGGAGTGAAGCATTCACATTTTGGTCATCCTTCTTGAGTATCATGTGTTCTGTGCATCTAGGGTAATTCCAACATTTGGGCTAATATCCACTTATCAATGAGTGCATACCATGTGTGTGTTTCTGTGATTGGATTACCTCACTCAGGATGATATTTTCCAGTTCCATCCATTTGCCTATGAATTTCAAAAAGTCATTGTTTTTGATAGTGGAGTAGTATTCCATTGTGTAGATGTACCACATCTGTATCCATTCCTCTGTTGAAGGGCATCTGGGTTCTTTCCAGCTTCTGGCTATTATAAATAAGGCTGCTATGAACACAGTGGAGCATGTGTCTTTGTTACATGTTGGGGCATCTTCTGGGTATATGCCCAAGAGTGGTATAGCTAGGTCCTCAGGTAGTGCTCTGTCCAATTTTCTGAGGAACCTCCAGACTGATTTCCAGAATGGTTGTATCAGTCTTCAATCCCACCAACAGTGGAGGAGTGTTCCTCTTTTTCCACATCCTTGCCAGCATTTGTTGTCAACTGAGTTTTTGATCTTAGCCATTCTCACTGGTGTGAGGTGGAATCTCACGGTTGTTTTGATTTGCATTTCCCTTATGACTAAAGATAATGGACTTTTTTTAGGTGTTTCTCAGCCATTTGGAATTCCTCAGCTGTGAATTCTTTGTTTAGCTCTGAACACCATTTTTTTAATAGGGTTATTTGTCTCCCTGAGGCCTAACTTCTTGAGTTCTTTGTATCCTTTGGATATAAACCCTCTATCTGTTGTAGGATAGGTAAAGATCTTTTCCCAATCTGTTGGTTGCTGTTTTGTCCTAACAACAGTGTCCTTTGCCTTACAGAAGCTTTGCAGTTTTATGAGATCCCATTTGTTTCCATTCTTGATCTTAGAGCATAAGCCCCAGTTTTCCAGTGCCCATGTGTTCTGAGATGCTTCCTCACTTTTTTTTCTTCTATTGGTTTGAGGTATCTGGTTTGATGTGGAGGTCCCTGATCCACTTGGACTTAAGCTTTGTACAGGGTGATAAGCATGGATCGATCTACATTCTTCTACATGCTGACTTCCAGTTCACACAGCACCATTTGATGAAAATGCCATCTTTTTTCCATTGGATGGTTTTGGCTCCTTTGTCAAAAATCAAGTGACCATAGGTGTGTGGGTTCATTTCTGGGTCTTCAATTCTGTTCCATTGGTCTATCTGTCTGTCTCTGTACCAATACCATGCAGTTTTTATCACTATTGCTCTGGTTTGGAGTTCAGGGAGTGATTCCCCCCTTTTTTATTGTTGAGGATCCATCCTGGGTTTTTTGTTTGTTTTTGTTTAGTTTGGTGGCTGTATATGCATGGGCCACATGTTGGGCAGGCTCTAAATGGGTGTTCCTTCAGTCTCTGTTTTAATCTTTGTGCCAAGGGTATTCTTGTTCCCCTTTTTAGCATGTTGAAGCCTTCACATTTTGATCATCCATCTTGTTTCAACCAGGGTAATTCACCATTTGCTAATAGCCACTTATCAATGGGTGCATACCATGTATGTCTTTCTGTGATTGGGTTAGCTCACTCAGGATGATATTTTCTAGTTCCAACCATTTGGAATTTCATAAATGTTTTGTTGTGTAGACATTTTCTGTATCCATTCCTCTGTTGAAGGGCATCTGGGTTCTTTGTCTATTATAAAAATGCCAGAACATAGTGGAGCATGTGACTTTTTATAGGCATCTTTTTGAGTGACCAAGAGAGGTATAGTTGGATCCTCAGGTCCAATTTTCTGAGGAATGACTCAGAATTCCAGTTGGTCCCTAACAATGTTGTCTTTCTCCACATCCTCGGCCAGCATTTGCTGTCACCTGAGTTTTTGATTTTTATTCTCACTGGTGTGAGGTGAAATCTCAGGTTGTTTGATTTGTATTTCCTGATGACTAAAGATGTTGAACATTTTTAGGGAGTTCAGGGCATTCCTCAGCTGTGAATTCTCTGTTTAGCTCTGAACCCCATTTTTAATAGGGTTATTTGTCTCCTGAGGTCTCTTGAGTCCTTTTATTTTGGAGGATAGGTTTTAAAAGATCTTTCCCCTGTTGGTTGCCGCTTTTTTTGTTATTTGCAGATGAATTTTGATCAAATGGGTGTTTTGTTCAAGAAATTTTTCCAGTGCCCATGTGTTCCAAAAGTTTTTCTTCTATTAGTTTGAGGTATCTGGTTTGATGTGGAGGTCCTTGATCCATTTTGGACTTAAGCTTTGTACAGGGTGATAAGCATGGATCGATCTGCATTCTTCTAGGTGTTGAAGTTGAACCAGCACCATTTGCTGAAAATGCTATCTTTTTTTTCCATTGGATGGTTTTGGCTCCTTTGTCAAAAAAGTGACCATAGGTGTGTGGGTTTTTGGGTCTTCAATTTCTGTTCCACCAATCTGTCTGTCCTGTACCAATACCATGCAGTTTTTATCACTATTGCTCTGTAATACTGCTTGAGTTCAGGGATAGTGATCCCCTGAAGTCCTTTTATTGTTGAGGATATCTATACTTGGTTTTTTGTTATTCTAGATGAATTTGCAAATTGTTCTGTCTAACTCTTTGAAGAAATGGATTGGTATTTTGATGGGGATTGCATTGAATCTGTAGATCGCTTTTGGTAGAATGGCCATTTTTACTATATTAATCCTGCCAATCCATGAGCATGGGAGATCTTTCCATCTTCTGAAGTCTTCTTCAATTTCTTTCTTCAGTGTCTTGAAGTTCTTATTGTACAGATCTTTCACTTGCTTGGTTAAAGTCACACCGAGGTACTTTATATTATTTGGGACTATTATGAAGGGTGTCATTTCCCTAATTTCTTTCTGGGCTTGTTTCTCTTTTGTGTAGAGGAAGGCTACTGATTTATTTGAGTTAATTTTATACCCAGACACTTTGCTGAAGGTGTTTATCAGATTTAGTAGTTCTCTGGTGGAACTTTTGGGATCACTTAAATATACTATCATATCATCTGCAAATAGTGATATTTTGACTTCATCTTTTCCAGTCTCTATCCCTTTCATCTCCTTTTGTTGTCTGATTGCTCTGGCTAGAACTTCGAGAACTATATTGAATAGTAGGGAGAGAGTGGGCCGCCTTGTCTAGTCCCTGATTTTAGTGGGATTGCTTCAAGTTTCTCTCCATTTAGTTTAATGTTAGCTACTGGTTCTTTCTATATGGCTTTTACTATGTTTAGGTATGGGCCTTGAATTCCTATTCTTTCCAGGACTTTTATCATGAAGGGGTGTTGAATTTTGTCAAATGCTTTTTCAGCATCTAATGAAATGATCATGTGGTTTTGTTCTTTCAGTTCGTTTATATAATGGATTACGTTGATAGTTTTCCGTATACTAAACCATCCCTGCATGCCTGGGATGAAGCCTACTTGATCATGGTGGATGATTGTTTTGATGTTTTTATTGGTTATTTTATTTATTTACATTTCAAATGTTATCCCCTCCCCAGCTCCCCTCTGTAAATCCCCTATCTATCTCCCTCTTTCTGCTTCTATGAGGGTGTTCCTCCCCACCCACCGACCTACTCCTGCCTCATCCCTCTAGGATCCCCCTTCTCTGGGGCATCAAGTCTTCACAGAACCAAGTGTCTCCCCTCCCACTGATGCCAGATGAGGCATTCCTTTGCTACACATGTAGCTGGAGCTATGGGCAGGCCCATATAAATTCTTGGTTTTGTGGTTTAGTCCCTGGGAACTCTGAGGAGTCTGGATAATTGATACTGTTGTTCTTCCTATGGGGTTACAATCCTTTTTATCTCCTTCAGTCCTTCCCCTAACCCTTCCCTTGGGATCCTCAGGCTCAGCTTAATGGCTGGCTGTGAGTATTGTAGTCAGGCACTAGCAAAGCCTCTCTGAGAAGAGCCAAACCATGCTCTTGCTTCTGGCTTTACAATAACTTAGAGTCAAGTCAGGTAAACATTCTTATAGAATGCAACCTTAACCTTCCACAAGACCAAGTCTTGTCCCTGCCAATGCACTTCCTGCTCAGCTGACTCAGGGAGGACTCAGGACCAAAGTACAGGACTAAGCTACCAGCGAACTATCCTAAGAAGACGTACTGTATGTCTTCCATATCTGCCATTTTTCCTGGAGTATCATGTAATCTCATTGCAATTGATACTGTGCACTAAATCCTGTCTTCCCACACAACCTGATTCATGTCTTTCTTGAGACAGAACTCATCCACAGGTTTCCTTACAAGGGTCTCAGGCTTTTGTTCAATGTCACATGTGGAACATCTAAAAGCATACTTGACCAGTAAGAATATAGTTGGATATGCTCACCTCCAGGTTTAGCCTAATTAGTATTACTTTGAATTTGTGGCAAATTCCTCTTAAACTGGCTTTCTTTTAGCTCTCAATTCTCTGGGCACTTTGTGCTTACAGTAAAAAAAAAGCTGTCCCTCAGTTATTACTGATGATAACTTCCATTTTTTCTGGAAAATATTGTACATGAAAAATACATATACAACTCTTCATATGTTTAGATGATGTACCCAGTTCTTTTGAAAATTCTTTCTCTGGAAATGTCCTATACATTGAGTTTTAAAGGAAAAACTATATCAAGTTTTCAAAGCAGTGAATGTCTTCATTCAAGTTCTAGCTTTTTAATTTTTGTTTTGTACAGCAAATACTTCTCACTTTGGATGCTTTCATGCATTCTTAGGGCTGTGTGCATTGCTTATTCTATAGGTCATTTATGGGGTATTTGAATTTTATTGTTCTTTTTTTAATAATAAAATCCTTTTTATTGAAAATAAAACAAAAAAATTAGTGGTCCATGTACATTGTAGAAAGTACTTGAAAAACATTTTTGTTTAAAATTAGCAGTTTAGACCAGTGATTCTCAACATGTGGGTCTTAATCATTAGCGGGTCACATATCATATATTTTCCATATCAGATATCCTATCCATTTTTCTTTTTTTTCCATCTTTATTAACTTGAGTATTTCTTATTTACATTTCGATTGTCAAGAGTCTTTAAGAAGGAGGTGCTCCCGAGCCTCCACATTCCCAGAGGCACTATAGGTCATTAATAGTTGCTGGAAAGGGAAGACATTTTCTACAGTGTGGTGTGTACAGTGGTGAGTTGCCCATATAACTGCTCACGTATTTGTATATAAGCAACCCCAATTAAATTCACTGGGTCATACATGGAAAAGGCATGTAAGCAAAAGGCAATAAATCTGGTTGAGAAAAGAAAGATGCTAACAGAAGTAGGATTGAGATAATTAAGGTTGAAGGCAATCACAATACAATACAGAAATTTGTGGCTACATCTTAATGAAATTCATTACCATATATAATAAATGCAAAATAAATTATAGAAAGAGAAATTGGAGGTTTGAAGTAAGTTTATTTGTTTCCAGACAGAGCCCTATAAAATCACCAATTTTTAAAGACTTAAATATCTCAAACTTATTCTCTTGAAGTTTTGGGCATCACATGTTTAAAAGAAACTCTGATGGACTGAACATAGGTGTTAAGTCCAGTTAAGACAGGACTTGTCAATAAACGATCAAGTTTTCTTTCAATTTTGGAAGCTACATGTCTTGGTTGATGGCCACATCACTATGTCCACTCCCAGGTTTCCTCATCGGATTCTAGCCCTATGCTTTCCTCTTACAGATGCCTTTAGAATTACATTGGGCCAACTGGATAATCCAGGATAAACCTTCCACTTTTAAGATCTCTAAACTAATAGCATCTGCAATGTCACTTTTTCAATTTAAGGCAGCATTTATTTTTAGGAAAATTGGAATGTGGACATCATATGAAGGGTAGCATGCAGCCTATCCCCATACACATTTTACTCAGTATGCTGGTTTATTTTGATTGTCAACCCAATTGAATTAAGATATACCTAGAGGGTTAGGATATACATCTGTATGTTTCCAATGATATTTTCAAAGATAATGAATTCAGGAGTTTGCTGCTATAATAAGTAGCTACATCCTTGGTGGATTAATAATATAATAGCATAATACAATTGGAGGAGTTTAAGGGAAGGAGATGGACATTGCAATAGGGAGTAGGTTCCTGGAGATATGATCTGGAGCTAGGTTTCTGTCATTCACTATCTGTTTTCTGTACTCCTTTCTCTGCTTCCTGTTTGCATTGGTATGGACTGCTGTGTTCTATCATCCTGAACGTTGCTTCTCCATGATAGACAGACATCTCTGAAAAGTATAGAAAGTAAATTCTCATATGTTATACCTGCAAGGTATTTTAGTAACAAAAACAAAAACAAAACAAAAGAATAAAAAAACTCTCTGGGCATGGTGGTTCAGTTTTATAATCCCAGAATATAGAAAACTGAGATAGAAGGACTGCTTTGAGTTTCAGAAGTTAGGACTATGTAGAGAGTTCTCACTACCCAGCCTGCACTACCAAGGAAGATGCTGTCTTAAAACAAAGGTTGATTACAAAAGGATGGGCAAAGATAATGGAAGAGAGTAGGGTGGCACTAAACTATTTTGAAGGTAGCCATGATTGCTACATTTACTAATCTGTGTTCCCATAACCACAGCCTGAAAGTGTCCTTTCCCAGAACATCAAGTGCTTCTGGGACTCTGTTTTTGCAATTCAAAGTTGATCAGGAGGACTTCATGTTCTTACTCCTATCTCATGTCCTTCTGCTTAATATGAAAATAGATCATTCCATGAAAATCCGAATTTTATCTACAATAGTTTTAGTGTTGTCTGGAGTAGTTTTTCTTCTCTGAATACAGTTTGATCACTATCAGTGTGAGGATGTATCTTGCTGTTGGTGACGCGCACTACCAGTACAGCTTGTTTCAATAGCTTTCTCTATGTTCTAAAATTCTTTGTTATAAATCCAGGGAAAATTCTTCCAAGACTTTTGTCTATTCCTTCTGCTTTATTTGTCTATTGTTTCCAATAATATATTTCTAAGTGTACTTTTTAATGACATTAATGATAGACCTCTGAATAGCTTGTATGCATTTAATTAACAGGAGTCTGTGTATGATAATTTCACATGCCACCGTACTAAAAGGAATCCCCGTTGCCCATAATCATATGACAGGAGCTGAGATTGCTCTGCAGATCTAAAGTAACATCCTATCTGCACAGCTAATGTAACATGGGATATCCATGTCATTAATAAAGAGTATTTGCCTCCAACGTCCTTGGCTAATCTCCATCTGCCTGCTAAGACCCTGCTGACCATCACAGAAGCCAGTGAGCCTTCAATATTGACCATACCAGGCCCAAGTGATCAGGGCAAAGTTCAACGGAGTTTGAAAATGTGGTGGCAAATGATCCATGAGTAGAAGAGAACATCCCATACCCACAAAGTGGCAGATATAATGGTTCATGTCTCCACAGTACCCTAAAACTAAAGATCACAGCCCCGAGCTTTCAGCAAATGAGTTCTTCTGGCTGACTCAGAGGGGTCAGTTAGTACATGTGCTTCGATTTGAGGTTAGTCTATTAGTTAGTCGCTAATCAGTAGAGGAGGTTGAAAGCCTCTGATCAATAGTCCATCTTCTCTTAAATGAGTTTCTTCCTTCTCCTTCTATTTATTGTTCTCTCAGTGCACACTTAGATAGTTAGTTAATTAGTTTTGCTTTGTTTTTTGTGGTTTTTTTTTAACACCGGATATCATGTACTCCAAGTTCACATAGAACTCACCATGTAGTTGAGAGTTATCTTGTCCTCCTCATCCTTCTGCTTCTTCCTCCCAAGTGCTGGAGGATTATAAGAATGAACCCTCAAGTCTTGTTTATGACTCCTTTTTACCATGTTCCCTGAAATTTAATTCTAACAATGCTCACAGAAAACTTGGTGCTGCCACTGTTGCCCCTGTTTTTCCCCTGAGACCTGCGAGATGAGAAAGACTATACAAAGTTCCCAGTCCATCAGAACTGAGCTGGAGCAGGCTGTGTTGCCTACAGACAAGCAGTGGAGTACAGGTCTCTTCTTAAATGTGCTTCAGGCCTCCTATGACTTGAATAGTTTATGATGGGAATATTTCCACCACAAAAAATTAGCAGGGGTTTCAAATCAAGGCTTGTTTTTTTTGCTGAGAGATATGATAACCGCAGCCTCTGTACATCATATATAATATAGAATATATAAAAATAATTATGAAACCTTAGAAAATATAGCCAATGGATTCAAAGAATTAAGCTTTGAAGCTAAGGACAGAAGAGTAATAATGCTTTGATTTCAGGTAGAATTTGCTGTTTCTTCCCTAAGGCAGAAAACCTTATAATTTAATATGAACAGCAGAAGCACTAAAGAAAAATATATGGGAAATTAAAAATAAGATAAATTCAATATTCTGGGAAGTTATTATTGTTGCTGTTAATACATCATTTTATTTGAGGAATAAATGAGGAAAGGATCTCACATAAAACATTCAACTTCAACAAAATATCCAAGAATAGTTCATAGTTCATAAATTTTAAATACTTTGTTTCAAAATGAAAGATATCATTTATTTATATATTTCTCTTGCTTCTAAACCTTTTAGTCTACAAGTGTGAAATGAAGGCTGAATGACCCAGAAATGTCTGAAAGTAAAATAGCAAAAATTCAGACTAAGAGATATGCACTATTGTGATAATTTCGTGTGTTGAAGATATTTCATTTACAAATAATCAGCAGCTATACTATTACCACAAATAATGCCCATTTACTGTATTCTTAATATTTTAACTCTTATAATGTGACTATATTAAACTTCAAATGTCTACAATTTATTCTTTAAGAAATTATTTTAAATTAGTATATATCATTTTGTGTAGTATACGCAAATCAGTGTGACTGATTGATTATCACACTTAAAATATCTATATTTTTATCACATGCATCCTCAACAGGTCAATTGTTTGTGAGGAATTTCAGAATATTTTATAATTCTAATTTAATTTCTGAAATAATATCAGAATGATTTCTGACTCCTTATTGTGATTATCCTATCATGGCTTTTCATTTAATGTGACTAGCCATATTTCTTTTGTCATTATCACTAATTCTATCTCATTTTCACATATCTTAACAGTTTTCTATTCATTGTTTATTGATAATCCAAATACACTGACTTCATTATATGCAGTTTCTGAGCTTTGAGCTTTTAGTAGTTGATCTCCGCTATAGTAGTTGACACACATAGATCTTATCCTACAAACACCAACACACTCATCTACTCATCACATCTCCCCACTCCAGCAAGTATTCCCTGAGAACCCACAGGTCACAGCAGCCAGAGAAGCAGGTAGCCTAACGGCTATTCTTCATTTTTCTATCCTCTCATCTAAATCTAATTCCTCAGTCTCACCATCATCTCTGTAACTGATCATCTGCTGTAGCATACCCTACCTCCCTTTCCCCAAACTACAGCACACCTTCTCTTTCATACTTCCTCCCCATTCATTCTATTATCCAAGCCCCAAACTCCAGCAGATGCCTAGAACAAGAGAGGCTAGTAGGCCAACAAATCAGACAGATAAGCTTTGGATGTTTACACATCCTCCTTTCCTCCATATCTAACCCCCAGTCACATCTCCTGCTCTGTGGCAGACTACCTATTGTGGCCTCCCATCATGCTTTCCCCCAGTCACAGAAGGACAAAGCAGATCCTGGTGAATGAGCCTGACCCTTTTCAAACTGTAAGTTCCATCACTTATATCCCATTCCCATTTCCAAGAATCAATTCTAATACCTAGAAAAAACCATTTTGTTGAAAAACCTAAGAAGCTACACCTAGGCGGATCCCAGTAGGCAATAAAATCAACTGACATATAAAGGTACCTATTAAAAATAACACCTGAATTTTCAGTGGAGACTTTAAAAGCCAGAAAGGCCCAGACAGACCTGGAACAGAATTTAAGACACTATAGAGAGTGTCTTACTGTACTCTGTACCCAGACTACTGTACCCAGCAAAACTTTCAATCATCATAAATGGAGAAAATAAGACATTTCATAATAAAAAATTTAAGCAGTATCTACAAATCCAGTGCTACAGAAGATGCTAGAAGGAAAATTCTAAACAAAAGAGGTTAATGTAAATAAACACAAAGAATAAATAATCAAAAGAGGTGAAACACACACATATTCACATGCATACACCCAAGCAAACAGACACACACATACACAATCAACAAGCACTGCTCTTTATATATTCATCTCTCTCTCTCTCTCTCTCAAAATAATGGTTTCAATTCTCCAATAAAAAGACACAGAATAACAGAATGACATGAAACAGGATCAATCATTCTGCTGTGTCCATGAAACACTCCTTTTTTTTTTCTCCATCTTCATTAAATTGGGTATTTCTTATTTACATTTCAATTATTACCTTTCCTGGTTTCTATTCAAACATCCCCCTAACCCCTCCCCCTCCCATTCTATATGGGTGTTCCCCTCCCAATCCTTCTCTCATTACCGCTCTCCCCCCAACAATCCCGTTCACTGGGGGTTCAATCATGGCAGGACCAAGGGCTTCCTCTTCCACTGGTGCTCTTACTAACCTATTTATTGCTACTTATGAGGTTGGAGTCCAGGGTCAGTCCATCTATAGTCTTTGGGTAGTGGCTTAGTCCCTGGAAGCTCTGGTTGTTCATATGGGGTCTCAAGCCCCTTCAAGCTCTTTCAGTCCTTTCTCTGATTCCTTCAACGGGGGTCCCGTTCTCAGTTCAGTGGTTTGCTGCTGGCATTTGCCTATGTATTTGCTGTATTCTGGTTGTGTCTTTCAGGAGAGATCTATATCCGGTTCCTGTCAGCCTGAACTTCTTTGCCTCATCCATCTTGTCTAATTGGGTGGCTGTATATGTATGGGCCACATGTGGGGCAGGCTCTGAATGGGTGTTCCTTCTGCCTCTGTTCTAAACTTGACCACATGTATTGATGTTGTAGATTTGGCCTTATGCTAATTTGGCCTTATGCTAATTTGGTCCTCCTAATTACAAGGGAATCCACACATCTGCATGTAAGATGATGAGGAACCTTGTCCCCAGTTGGTTTTGATTGGTAAATAAATTTGCCAGCAGCTAATTGCTGGGCAGGGAGAGGTGCAACTTTAGGATTCCTGGGAAAGAGACCAATGGAGGAGGAAAGGAGATAGTGCCAATGCTGAGAGAGTAGCTGCCACGCCTGAGAACTACAGGACAGCGAGACAGCCAACAAGTAAGAGTCAGGAATTGTGGTCCAGGAGGGCAGCAGGTCTAAGTCTAGGGCAGCCAAGGGGGGTATATAGGCTCTAGTAAGTAATAGCTCAGGAATATTGAGAGGGACAATGTGTTGGCGACCTGACATGGAGGTTCGGAAGTGACCCAACTATTGAACTGTAATGCATATTAAAATATAAGGCTGTGATTAATTGACTACTACAGCTTATTGACTCTCACACACTGATAGCGGGAGACTTCAATAGCTTACTTTGACCAAAGGACAGGTTATGGAGACAAAACCAAAAAATGCTAGAGTTAATCTAACATTATGAATCAAATAGAAGTAACTGATTTTTAAAGAAAATTTTACCAAAACATAAAAAAAATTTTTTCTTCTCAGAAACTTATGGAACTTTGTACCAAATGGATCAAATATTCAGAAAAAATCAAGACTCAATAGAGACAAGAACATTGAAATAACATCACACATCCTATCTGATTATGATCAACTATTGGATATATAAAAAAACAATATGAAAAACAGAATGCTTACGAACTCAGAAACTGAGCAACTCTGTGTTAAAAGAAAAACAAAAATTAAGAAAGAAATTAAATACTTTTTCTGTAATGGAATGAAAGTGAACATAATCAAATTTCCTAATCTGAAGACTGATGCTTTGCTTAAGAATGCTGCCTTTTATTGAACGTAAGTTTTCACGTTCATGGAAATCAGTGTGACAGTTGTCAGAAAAATGAGTATGGATCTACTTCAAAATCCAGCTATACCACTGTTGAGTATGTGTCCAAAGAACACATCATCCTGCTACAGGGACTCTGGCTCAACAATGCTCATTGCTGCCCTATTCTTAATAGCCATAAATTATAAACAACTTAGATTTCCCTCCACCGAAGAATAGATAAGGAATGTGTGGTGCCATGAACATTTCATTAGATGCTGAGAAAGCATTTGACAAAATTCAACATCCCTTCATGATAAAAGTCCTGGAAAGAATAGGATTCAAGGCCCATACCTAAACATAGTAAAAGCCATATACAGCAAACCAGTAGCTAACATTAAGCTAAAAGGAGAGAAACTTGAAGCAATCCCACTAAAATCAGGGACTAGACAAGGCTGCCCACTCTCTCCCTACTTATTCAATATAGTTCTTAAAGTTCTAGCCAGAGCAATCAGACAACAAAAGGAGATCAAGGGTATACAGATTGGAAAAGAAGAAATCAAAATATCACTATTTGCAGATGATATGATAGTATATTTAAGTGATCCCAAAAGTTCCACCAGAGAACTATTAAACCTGATAAACACCTTCAGCAAAGTGTCTGGGTATAAAATTAACTCAAATAAATCAGTAGCCTTCCTCTATACAAAAGAGAAACAAGCCAAGAAAGAAATTAGGGAAATGACACCCTTTATAATAGTCCCAAATAATATAAAGTACCTCGGTGTGACTTTAACCAAGCAAGTGAAAGATCTGTATGATAAGAACTTCAAGCCTCTGAAAAAAAAAAAATTGAAGAAGACCTCAGAAGATGGAAAGATCTCCCATGCTCATGGATTGGCAGGATTAATATAGTAAAAATGGCCATTTTACCAAAAGCGATCTACAGATTCAATGCAATCCCCATCAAAATACCAATCCAATTCTTCAAAGAGTTAGACAGAACAATTTGCAAATTCATCTGGAATAACAAAAAACCCAGGATAGCTAAAACTATCCTCAACAATAAAAGGACTTCAGGGGGAATCACTATCCCTGAACTCAAGCAGTATTACAGAGCAATAGTGATAAAAACTGCATGGTATTGGTACAGAGACAGACAGATAGACCAATGGAATAGAATTGAAGACCCAGAAATGAACCCACACACATACGGGCACTTGATTTTTGACAAAGGAATCATAACCATCCAATGGAAAAAAGATAGCATTTTCAGCAAATGGTGCTGGTTCAACTGGAGGTCAACGTGTAGAAGAATGCAGGTTGAACCATGCTTATCACCCTGTACAAAGCTTAAGTCCAAGTGGATCAAGGACCTCCACATTAAACCAGATACACTGAAACTAATAGAAGAAAAAGTGGGGAAGCATCTCGAACACATGGGCACTGGAGTAAATTTCCTGAACAAAACACCAATGGGTTATGCTCTAAGATCAAGAATCAACAAATGGGATCTCATAAAACTGCAAAGCTTCTGTAAGGCAAAGGACACTGTTGTTACGACAAAATGGCAACCAACAGATTGAGAAAAGATCTTTGCCAATCCTACAACAGATAGAGGGCTTATATCCAAAAGATACAAAGAACTCAAGAAGTTAGACCGCAGGGAGACAAATAGCCCTATTAAAAAAAAATGGGGTTCAGAGCTAAGCAAAGAATTCACAGCTGAGGAATTCCGAATGGCTGAGAAACACCTAAAGAAATGTTCAACATCTTTAGTCATCAGGGAAATGCAAATCAAAACAACCCTGAGAGAATGGCTAAGATCAAAAACTCAGGGGTTGGGGATTTAGCTCAGTGGTAGAGCGCTTGCCCTAGCAAGCGCAAGGCCCTGGGTTGGTCCTCAGCCCGAAAAAAAAAAAAAAAAAAAAAAAAAAAAATAACAAAACTCAGGTGACAGCAAATGCTGGCTTTTAGGATGTGGAGAAAGAGGAACCTCCTCCATTGTTGGTGGGATTGCAGACTGCTAAAACCATTCTGGAAATCAGTCTGGAGATTCCTCAGAAAATCAGACATTGAACTACCTGAGGACCTAGCTATACCTCTCTTGGGCATATACCCAGAAGATGCTCCAACATATAACAAAGACACCTGCTCAACTATGTTCCTATCAGCTTTATTTATAATAGCCAGAAGCTGGAAGGAACCCAGATGCCCTTCAACAGAGGAATGTATACAGAAAATGTGGTACATCTACACAATGGAATATTACTCAGTTATGAAAAACAATGACTTTATGAAATTCATAGGCAAATGGACGGAACTGGAAAATATCCTGAGTGAGGTTACCCGATCACAGAAAAACACACATGGTATGCACTCATTGATAAGTGGCTAGTAGCCCAAATGCTTGAATTACCCTAGAGGCACAGAACACATGAAACTCAAGACGCATGATCAAAATGCGAATGCTTCACTCCTTCTTTAAAAGGGGAACAAGAATACCCTTGGGAGGGAATAGGGAGGCAAAGATTAAAACAGAGGCAGAAGGAACACCCATTCAGAGCCTGCCCCACATGTGGCCCATACATATACAGCCACCCAATTAGACAAGGTGGATGAAGCAAAGAAGTGCAGGCCGATAGGAACCAGATTTTGGTCTCTCCTGAGAGATACAGCCAGAATACACAAATACATAGGCGAATGCCAGCAGCAAACCACTGAACTGAGAATGGGACCCCCGTTGAAGGAATCAGAGAAAGGCCTGGAAGATCCTGAAGGGGCTTGAGACCCCATATGAACAACAATGCCAAGCAACCAGAGGTTCCAGGGACTAATCCACTACCCAAAGACTATACGTGGACTGACCCTGGACTCTGACCTCATAGGTAGCAATGAATATCCTAGTAAGAGCACCAGTGGAAGGGGAAGCCCTGGGTCCTGCTAAGACTGAACCCCCAGTGAACATGATTGTTGGAGGGATGGTGGTAATGGGGAGAGGATGGGGAAGGGGAACACCCATATAGAAGGGGAGTGGAAGGGGTTAGGGGGATGTTGACCGGGAAATCGGGAAAGGTAATAACAATTGAAATATAAATAAGAAATACTCAAGTTAATAAAGAAAAAATGGGAAAAAAATAGAAACAGAAAAAAAAGAATGTGTGGTGCATTTACATAATGGAATATTATCAAGGCATTAAAAATGAAATCATGAAATTCCCAGGTAAATGGATGAAACCAGAAAAATAACATCCAGAGTGACATAACACAGACCCAGAAAAAATATGGTATGTGTTCTCATATATGTGAATGCTGTTAATTCAATGATAACCAAGCTGGAACCCATAAAACCATACAGGCTAGATATAGAGTAGGCGATTAGAAGGACACAGATAGATCTCCCTAAGGGAAAAAATAACATAAATAGTTATGGATGATTGAGAGAATGCTAGAATCGGAGGATCAATTGGAAAAGGGCGGGGTGGGTGGGAGAGCAAGGAGGAAATGCTGGGAGAGACAGGTAAACTTAAGGATCATTTAAAGCAAAGTGTAGACATCTAAAACAGTAGAAGCTTCCTAAAATAGATAAATGCATGACAGGGATCTAAATGAATCATTGGAAGACAGAACCCTGACTAATAATCTCATGTTACCAAATGAAATTTCCATTACCAGGACTGCCTTACCTCCAATTAAGATGTTTTTCAAGAGGGAAACTATGGGAACCCCTAAACATTCTAGTCTTTTACCAAGACTATATCTTGTTCTCTATAAACTGATGGGAAAACATATTGCTGAAGATTTCATCGAACAAAGAGAAGTCTAACAAGCGTGTACATAAAACCTTCATTCCTATATGCTAGCATGCTAACATCTTTGGTATTGGAATGTATTCTGCATACTATGAAAAGACAATGGTAAATAGAAATCAAGAAATAAACCCTGTGATAAACAATGGTGTTCTCACTATGAAGATATGGCAGTACACTGGTGGCACAATGCTTGAGGGAATATCCAATCAATTTCTGATTTTTCTTAAGGCAACTTGACAATATTGAACCCATACCTGACACTACTTCAGTAGTCAAGAACCTGAGACTAGAAACTCCATGGACCTAAGAGGCTGAGAATGACCTTACTCAAGATCTTACTACACTACTCTTAAGCATATATCCAGTTTGCTTTGGGTAAAACCAAATACTACCGTTAGGAAACTAACAACCAAGAATGTATCAATAAAATGACTACTAGTGACATTCCACTATGTTCATAGAACAGTGCCTTATTTAGCTATCATCAGAGAAGATTCTTCCTGCACCGTATGATAACAAATATAGAAACCCACAGTCAGACATTATGTAGAGATCTTGGAACAGTCAGCGTTAAGCCATCAAACCCTCCCCTCAGAACTCAAGGCCTCCTTAGAAGAGGAGGTAGAAAGAGTATAATAGCCAGAGGGTTAGACACCAAGAAATCAAGGCCCTCTAATTAATGATGCATGCTTGAAATGTTATAAAATGAACCAATATGCATAGGACTTGTATGGGTCTAAACATATAGGTCCTGGAGATAAAAGGAGATGTGGACACATGCCTCCATCCATAACCCAGAGGCAATATCTAATTATTAATGCCTTGCAAATAAAAATTTAGTTTCCCCCAAAGGAGATTCGCTGAGAAAATAAATTACTTATTAAAGTTAGGCTATATTTCCAGTACTAGGTGGTAAATACAAATGAACTCAGTGGCATCTGGAGTAGCATTGGAGGTTCCTGGTCTAATAATGTCATGTCGAGGCTTTTCTATATTTTAGAAAAATATCAGTGTTATCTCATTTTTTATTTGTATTTTATTTTACTTACACTGTTATTTTTCTCTCCCTTCATCCTACATGTTCTTTGAGTATACACTGGGTCTTCCAGTTTAGTGGCTTTATATAATTTCTAGACATAAAAATAAATGGGTCTCTCTTTCTTGAGTCTTTTCTTTGACTCTTGTCATTCTGTTTGGTTTTTGTCCTATTCTGGTGTATTATATTCTATCCTATATTGTTATAGTATATTCCCTTAGAAGACTGTTTTCTAATGAGATGCAGAAAGAGGGTAAATCCAGATGGGAGGTAGGGATGACAAAGTATTGGGAGTAGAAGAGGGAGAAAGTAAATACCCAGGATATATTAGGTGAGAAGAAATCTATTTTCAATTAATGGAAAAATAATAGCTTATTTATGAAACTCAAAGTTTTAGTTCTCGAACTCATGAGAGGCATCCTTTTTCTTTAATGAATAACTTTTTGTATTTGTTGTATTGTTTTAATAATTTAAAGTATTGTTGTTTCTACCTAGATATTAAATATTTCATTGTTATATGACCATATATCTAAATTCAAGTAAAACTGGTTTTAAAGTTATTGCAGACATTTGGTAGGTAGGTTATGAAAGTAAGTGAGACTCTTCAATTTTAAAAGTTCTAATGTTGAAAGTTTAATCTTCCTTTTGTTCTTCAAATTTAGGACTTTAATCAATGTAAAACAATCAGAATCCCTTTTGTTAGCACTGGATTCTGACTTTTGTGACAGTAGTTTGACAATTCTACCTATTCATCGAAAACACCCTTTTAATCAATTACAAAGGAAGCATTTTTAAAATATCATTGTTGAAATTTTATTTTTACAGAAATATCTTTCCGGAAAGCCTCATTGTTAACTTTGGAAGCTTAATTGCTGCTTTCCTAGTCATCCAGTGTTTATCCCAACTTCCTAGATAGGTGTTCAATGGAAAAGACAGAGAAGAACAAGTCATATAAAGTCCTTTGCCTAGGGCATCATTTCTTTTATTTCATGCAAAAGTGACATAGAATCCATTTGCATGAATAAATGCCAAAATACTGCATCTTCAAATGACATTGATTTGCCTCTATTCACGCCCTTTCTTTCAGAATTTTATGCTAGAGAACAAAATCTTTTTCTTCTGAGGGAGGCCTAGGGATTACTTCAGTTAATAATTAATCAGATTGGTTTTAACATTCTCATAATGACAGCTAAACTACTGGAAACAATGATAGTTTGTTGAGTATATGGCAATATATTTCAGTATATTTAGTTTTATAATAGTGATGATGTTATTACTGAAATAGAACATAAAGAACATGTTCTTTCATTAAGCATCAAAATATAATTGTTTTGTATTTTTAACAATTTTATTTTTGTTTTAATTTGTATTTATTTGTGCATTTCTGCAGAGTTTGTGGTCTCATAAGTGTAGGAAACTACAAAAGCAAGGAGAGGCATGGCATCCCTGAAACTGGAGTTAAAGACCTTCTGAGTAGCCATGTGGGTGCTGGGAATAGGACCTGAGCCCTCTGTAAAAGCAGTAAGTGTTCTCAATTTCTGAACCACCTTTGTAGCTCCTATGTGCTATGTTATTGTCAATGATTGGTTATATTTCATTCAATTGATTAAAATGTAACTTCAAGAATTGGATATTTATAATATTTGTAGAAGGTATAAAAAGCAATGTTTATAATAATGAAATATTTCTTGTTATAAAATGAAGAATTTGTACTTCATAGTACAAAACTGTGACTTGACACATGCTACTCAATAAATGTTTCTTAGTGATTGAACATGAAATGATTCCCATATGTTTAAATAGTATTTTATGTATATCAAATAATGGAATGTTTTGATGAAATCTCTAACTCAACTAGGTGGAATTTATCAAAGTGGAAATATAAATTCGTGGATAATATTTGATTTGGGAAGAGTATTGCTATTCTAGATACTAACATGATGACATATCATTTGAAATCTATGTTAGTGTCTTTTGATACACATTTCTGTGGCATAAATATTACTTTTTTCTCATTCTCATTCTTGACTAATCTGTTGACATCAAATTCAATGATGGGAAGATATAAAAAGTGATTTACCACCATATAGTAGTTTTATCACAGAGACATAGTAATAAGTGAACAATAAGGCATAGACAGCAATTAAAGAGAGAGCAGTCATTAAATGATTAGTTTATAGTACTTGATCTTTATGTTTAACGTGATGTATTACTGTTACACATACATGATTTACTTTCTAACTATTGCTGGTTAACAATCAATTTCTAGAGATTTAATCCTGAACTCTCACCTCCTGGCACAAGTTATCTGTGGCAGATGATGTGTTCAAAATTACTAGAGAGAAAATATCTGGAAGATATGTAAGACAACACAATATTTCTCAAAAACATATGTCCTCCATTATATACAAAATATATGTTAAAAAGGCAAGTTGCTAAAAAAAGTCTTTGAAGTTCAAATTTCCTCTGATATCATAGAGTCAGAACTTTACCAGAAGGCATTCATAATTTTTGAAAACAGCTTGTTTGGTATGGACATCATTTAGATTTCAAGTTGGGTATTAAGAGTTCATAAATGACTTTAACAAACTTGAGTCTCAGGTTCCTATACATAGACAGAATATAAATAATTCTTTATGGTGACTATAACACCATACATAATACATGAAGGAAGTTATTGTTGCAAATTTTCTGACAATCTTCGTTTTTCACTTGAGTATCACAGGAAGCACAAATATGAACAGGGTGGAATTCATGCAATACAAAATCCATAGTAAATGAAACTGGATATTTCTCAGTGTCTATGATGCTGTCTCTTGGTAATCCCATGCCATTCAGATAATCCTACTCAATGTAAGAACTTGAGCCTAGTAGGCCAGTTCAATTTCAAAAGGTAAAATTCAATCTATACGGTTATCACATTGCCCATGGGTACTTCTTCCATGGTATATAACAGCGACTGTTATCCTTCATCAACATTCCATTTGATCAGCTACCAGAACGCTATTTGTTGTATATAGCAGGCTAGGAGCTTACCAAACAGCAAGCAGTATGGTAGTTGAATTCTAAAACACAATATTTCACCTCAAAAAATTCTTGAATTTATGAAAGTTTGTTAATTATTATTTAGATGATTTTTGCATTATCTTTAAAGTTTCCAAAATCTGCCTTTAAAAAAAAAGGTGGGGTTTCCTCTTTTTTTTTTAATCATTCCATTCGTTTACCTCTCAAATGATATCCTACTTCCCATTACCTCTCCACAAGTCCCCCATCCCAAAACCTCCTTCTCCTTCCTCCCTTTTGTCACACCCCCACCCACTCTCACTCCCACCCCCCCAGCATCTCCCTGCATTGGGGCATCAAACCTCTACAGGACCAAGGACCTCCCATTGATGTCAGACAAGGTATTCTCTGCTACCTATGTATCTGGAGCCATGGATCCCTTCCTGTATGCTCCTTGATTGGTGGTCTAGTCCTTGGGAGCCCTGGGTGGTCCAGTCAGCTGATGTTGTTCTTCCTATGGAGTTGAAATCCCCCTCAGCTCCTCCAATCCTTCCTCCAGCTCCCCCAACAGGGTCCCAGAGCTCAGTCTGATTGTTGGCCTCAACCATCCATATCTGTATTGGTCAGTTGCTGGCTGAACCTCTTAAGGAACAGTCAAAATCTAAGTTATTAATAATTGACAGAAATATATGTTGTAAATTTAATTTAAAAATTATGTTTATTACAATCATAGCTCTCCTCAATACTCACTGTTTTTTGTTATTCTTTTGTAAAGATTCTAATTTGAATCAGAGTCCAAGAACATCTGTCTTAAAGATATTTCTCATTTTCCCTTTGCATTTGGTGTATGACTGCCATATACTCAGTAAAGGTGTAGCTATTTTCTATGGAAGCTTTAGAAATTCATTCTTAAAAGGAACCTAAATATAATTCAGAAAAATTTTTCCTTCATTTGTTCTACCATGCTGTGATGTATTAAAAACAATGGGGGAGGGGCTAGAAATATAGTTTATATTGGCATATTGCTTATCTAGCATGCATCAGGATCTTGTTTGGCCCAGGGACAGTGGTGTCTTTGGGAGGTAGATGTGGAAGAACCAGCAGTTTGATGCTAACCTGTGACTAAAAAGACCATGTCTGAATAAAAGAATCCTCCCTGACAAAGTAAAAAGTCCCAAGGATGAGTTGTCTTATTTTTCCCCAGTACATAGTAGGCATCCTAGAAACAACTTACACACAAATAACAGAATTACACTCATCAGATTATATTTATAAATTTGTGCATATATACAGTTTGATAGTTAGGGAGAGAAAATGGAAGAGGTTGGAGGGAAGATTCCTGGGAGGACTTGGAGTGAGAAAATACAAGGGAGAAAGTGATACCATCTATTTTTTTTCTCCATCTTTATTAAATTGGGTATTTCTTATTTACATTTCAATTGTTATTACATTTCCCATTTCCAGGCAAACATCCCCCTAATCCTTCCTCCTCCCCTTCTATATGGGTGTTCCCCTCCCCATCCTCCTCCCATTACCACTCTCCCCCCAACAATCCCATTCACTGGTAGTTCAGTCTTGGCAGGACCAAGGACTTCCCCTTCCACTGGTGCTCTTACTAGGCTATTCATTGCTACCTATGCAGTTGGAGCCCAGGGTCAGTCCGTGTATAGTCTTTGGGTAGTAGCTTAGTCCCTGGAAGCTCTGGTTGCTTGGCATTGTTGTTCATATGGGGTCTCAAGCCCCTTCAAGCTCTTTCAGTCCTTTCTAAGATTCCTTCAACGGGGGTCCTGTTCTCAGTTCAGTGGTTTGCTACTGGCATTCGCCTATGTATTTGCCATATTCTGGCTGTGTCTCTCAGGAGAGATCTACATCCGGTTCCTGTCAGCCTGCACTTCTTTGCTTCATCCTTATCTAGTTTGGTGGCTGTATATGTATGGGCCACATGTGGGTCAGGTTCTGAATGGGTGTTCCTTCTGTCTCTGTTTTAATCTTTACCTCTCTATTCCCTGCCAAGGGTATTCTTGTTCCCCTTTTAAAGAAGGAGTGAAGCATTCACATTTTGCTTGAGTTTCATTTGTTCTAGGCATCTAGGGTAATTCAAGCATTTGGGCTAATAGCCACTTATCAATGAGTGCATACCATGTGCGTTTTTCTGTGATTGGGTTACCTCACTCAGGATGATATTTTCCAGTTCCCTCTATTTGCCTATGAATTTCATAAAGTCATTGTTTTTGATAGCTGAATAATATTCCATTGTGTAGTTGTACCACATTTTCTATATCTATTCCTCTGTTGAAGGGCATCTGGGTTCTTTCCAGCTTCTGGCTATTATAAATAAGGCCGCTATGAGCATAGTGGAGCACGTGTCTTTTTTATATGTTGGGACATCTTTTGGGTATATGCCCAAGAGAGGTATAGCTGGATCCTCAGGCAGTTCAATGTCTAATTTTCTGAGGAACCTCCAGACTAATTTCCAGAATGGTTGTACCAGTCTGCAATCCCACCAACAATGGAGGAGTGTTCCTCTTTCTCCACATCCTTGCCAGCATTTGCTGTCACTGGAGTTTTTGATTTATCCATTCTGACTGGTGTGAGGTGGAATCTCAGGGGTGTTTTGATTTACATTCTATTTTTTTAAAAGTGTGTCTGTGAGTATGTTTCCATATATGTGTGTGTGTGTGTGTGTGTGTGTGTGTGTGTGTGTGTGCATCTGTGTGTCTGTGTGTTTCTCAAAATAAACAACAAAAATTATAGTTGAATCAAAATAGGATCATACCTTAGGAAAGGTGAAATGATCTGGAAGTGTGCTGACTGGCTATCAGGGAAACAAAACTGATACATCAACCCTGAAGTAAGTGTTTAGAAGCTCTATGGTTGTGGTTTT
The DNA here is from genome assembly GCF_011064425.1 of Rattus rattus. Lineage (NCBI taxonomy): Eukaryota > Metazoa > Chordata > Mammalia > Rodentia > Muridae > Rattus > Rattus rattus. The sequence goes on along the minus strand of NC_046157.1, from coordinate 76,635,823 downwards.
AGTGTGAACTGTCTCACACAGGCTCATCTCTTTGAATACTTAGTCTACAGATAACAAAGTCTAAAAAGAAAGTTGTGGTTCTCTAGGTGGCGGAACCTTGCTAGTGTAACCCAGATATTTTATAGCCTCAAGCTCACTCTATCTTTAGATTGCAATGATCAGAGGACTCTGTAAGTTCCTGCTGGCATGACTTCTGTGTCATAATAGACAGCACCTCTAAGACCCTGACCCTCAGCCAGCAGTACTTACTTTGAGATGCTCCCCAGTGAGACACTGAGAAGCAGAATGACGCAAAAGCAGAAGGGTTATTTTCCAGGGTAACAGGTTTGGCCCTCCATCAGTCCCTCCAGGAGCCTGAGGAGAAGGTGACCCCGAATGGCTATTACAAGCAGTTTTTATACTGTTTAGGGGCACAGGTTACCTCAGCAAGGTTACAGTTCAAACTTACTAGCTAAGCATATTAGCCTTTCAATCTATTGACTGGCTAGCATCAGTCAGTGCATTCTGAGAATTTTCTACTCAAGAATGTTCCTGTGGGTGGAGAAAGGAATTTGGCCTAGCCTTGACCCCAAGGCAAGAAGCTGGAACCAGTTGGGTGGATGTAAGGCAGGCAAAAGCCCCTAGGGTTCTTCACACCCTGTAACTGAAACAAACTGAATCCTTTCTTTTGTTAATTGCTTTGCCAGGTTTATCACAGCAACTGATATGTAATTTATGTACCTCCAATTAAAGTACTCTAGTGTGTAGCATTTCCTCCAGATTGAAACATTTCTTCCAGCAGAGAAGCTACTTAAGACAAAAGGCAAATAACTCAAAATACCTTCAAGAAGTCCCCAAAAACTGATCAGGTTGACTAGGACCCTCCCTTCTGGGAGTTAACAACAGAGCCTTTCGAGAGAGCCACTCTCAAGAGAAACTATGAAGACAGGGAGAGAAGCATCAGTGCCTGAAAAGGCAGAGACCAGTGAAACTGCCTGGAAGAGGTACAGATCAGCTGAATCACCTGAAGAGACAGTTTCTACCTTGTTGAGCAGAGATCCCTGCATTGTGCAGAGGATGCCAGGTTCCCAGCTTTTTTGAGTTTTCCCCCATGCTGGGGTGGGCTTTGGTCACATAGCTGCCTTTGAATAATTTCTCTCCTGTAAGTAATCTTCTCACCCATATTCCTGTGAATAACTCAAATAAACCTAATTAGTTCGGAAAGCCAATTTGGTGTTCTTTGGTCTGTCCTGGGCAGCCCATCTAGTGTGAGTAGTCCTTTATGCATTCTATACACCGAGTAAAAGTCTGTTGCACAAAAATCTTGCATTTCAAAGTGATAATTACAATAATGTGTTTAATTTTAGCAAATTAATTGTCTTTTTAAATATTTTAAGAAAAATATAAATTTTCACCTTAAGTTTCCTCCGTGTGTGTGTGTATGTATGTATGTATGTATGTATGTATGTATGTATGTATGTATGTGTCTTTGTGTCTGTGTGCATTTGTGCCTGTGACAAACAATTATTTGTATGATATATTGTTCAGTGTTGGTAGTAGTTAATAATATTAAACTTTGTATTTGACAATGTAGATTTTCCAAATATGGCATTTGTTCAGAAAAAGTATTTAGTATATGTATTATCATGTGAATATAAAATGCATCTAAAGTTTCATATGTTGAAGACTTGGTCCTCAATCAGGAGGGCCGTTGAGAGATGACTAACAATAATAGTTCCATCAGTGGATTAGCCCATTGATGAGTTCATAGTGATGTGTTCTAAGGGAAGATGGTTAGATGATATTGGTCACTAATGGAGTATCCAAGTTGTTTAGCATATCTGGACCCATTCCTATGTCTCTCTTTTTAGTTGTCATGGTATGAGCAGAGTTTCAAGGTAATATTCCTTTTCCCCAATTGCTCCCCTTTGTTACATGTTTAAAAGCAATGAACTTAGGTCACTAGAGCTGACACTGTTAGGGTCCAAGAGTCATTGAAGGAAGACCCCAGACTAAAATAGTATGCATTGGCAAAGAGTGTTTATTCTGTATAAATTACTAGCATGCAGGGTCAACCATCAATCAAAATGGTGATGATTTGAGGAGCTCACAGCCCTTTTACACAGGCCTTGGAGAATTTTCCAAATGAATCAGGTAACCTCTAATGGGCTTGTTAGGGGGCAAAGAAGAGACAGCATTGGGCACTTAGCCTTGGAGAATTTTCCAAATGAATCAGGGCCATCATTGACCAAGGCCCACTGTCTGTGGCTCCTTCTGAGGATCTCAGAATGCTTCCCTAGGGAGTTGAAATTTTTATTCCCAGGGCTTTTGAAGCTCTCAACCTCTGAACCCATAAAACAAAATAAGTCTCCCTGGCCACTTCGAAGTTTTTTCTCGGTTCTTTTGTCACAGTAGAGAAAAGCTGCCGAACACACTACTCCATTAATGCAAAACTAAAAGGTTAAGAATGCTGCACCTAACGCAGACTTATGTTTACAATTTGTACATCTGAAACACATCTAGTTTAGATGAAAAAAACCTAAAATCATTAGATTATAAAGCATACATCAGGTCACAAGAAACAAAATCTGGCTTTTCTCACTTAAAGCCTTAGTCAGTGGTGGAGTTAAAAGAAGAAAACAAACATGAACATACGATGTAGATATTTTGAAAGTGTTCAGTGCCTGACCAGTAAAGGTAATATTTATAGATGGGAAGATGGAAGCCAAGGAACAGAGGGTCACAACGATGTTCAGATGTTGTACAAAGAGCTGAGAGAAGAAAAAGCGTTACACTTTTTCCCCTTGACATTTTACAATGCTGCTGAGTGGGTGTTCAGAACAGGCATTTTTCCAGTCAATATTTTCTGACTACCTCTTGTGAAATTAAGAGAGTTTCTGTTAGGAAAGGGTGGCATTTCCATCTGTCATCTCCTCTATAAAAATAAGACCTGAGAGACAATGTCATGACATTTGAACATCCTCCTGGTATTTCCATATAATATCTAAAGAAACTCATATGCATGGTTTCTGCATTTTCTTCTTGAATTTTTATGAAAAGTATAACATCTTAGAAATATTTCTTATTACCTTAAATACTACTTTTATACAAAAGTATTTTTTCCTTTTTGCCAAAAGTTACTTGTTGTGTTCCCTTGATGAGTTTTAGATACATTGAAAGTAAATTCTCACATCTTACCACAAATATGAATTTCTTCAAATCAATATCTATGAATAAAATTCAATCGCCAATACAATATGATATTAACACAAAGAAAGGAGGCATCAATATGAACCACCAAGCTGCTGTTGAGTTTTTTGTTTAACCCAGACTGTAACACATGTATATTGGCAAGAAATGAACGTTTAAGATAATATGGCACTGAACTTGTGGAATTGTTTGTTGTCAGAGCACAGGGTTTCTGTACCCTGACCATATAAACTCCATACTGTCTATTTACATCTGAAGCAATTCTTGGTACCACATACATTCTTCCTTGAGCCAGTTTCATAGCCAAAGCTATGAAAAGGAAATTGATGAAATTTGGTTTATAGATGTCAAAGTCCAACAAATTTTAATGGTTTTTAAATGCCTACTTTACTTTTCTTAAGCTCCTATTAAGAGTACGTGTATTTATCTTTGTTCCCCTTTCCAACTCCGAGAAGAGTTGGAAACATGGCATCTTTTGTCAGTGAGAATGCTTGCCCCAGTTTAATGAAGTTGCTGTCTGACATCTCAGCTCTTGCATTGTTTGCATTGCTTTGTTCCCTTGTGCATTGTCAGGGGAAAAGCACTATCTCTGCGTTCTTTTCTACTTGCAATTCATTATAATGTGAGATTTTGCTACAAATGAAGACATTTCTCATTCCAACATCCCAGCTCCTCTTTCCTTGTCTGTTGTATCTCCATCTTCTTCAATATCTTCCAACCCTCATTGTTTCTCTCAAGTTTCTTTTAGTTGCAGATTTTACCAGGAAAAACATCTTCCTGGACCCCAGATGATTCTGTCACTTGTGACTTAGAAACTAACCATCTATTTATTCTGCAGTTCCCAATAGCCTCAAACTACAAGATTTGGTTCTATGATGTTCTAAAATATACTGTGGTTATGAATACATGTGTGTACATGAACATGTGTGTATTTGTGCACATTGTATGTACCCTAATCATAGGTATGACATTGAATGGAAAGACATGATTTTCCTAAACTATTTAGGATAACCAGCAATCCAGGATGCTATGACATTAAAGAGTGCAATTTTAGGGCTGGAGAGATGGCTCAGCTGCTAAATTCTAGGCTCACAACCAAAAAGAGTGAAATTTTATTTTGCAATGTGCTATTAGAAATCCAGAGGTGGAGGAATCCCATGAAATGAGAAGGTGTAAAAACTAATGCAGTCTGATATACTCATCAAAAATGTGACTTTGATAATACCAAATCTGCTTAGTGACACAAATAAAATATTCTCCTATAAAGTTGTATAGTGCTAATGGTTCCTTGTGCTAACTTATTATCGCTCTTTAATATACTAATAAGGCAAATGGCACTCCTAATCCAAATGGAATCCTTGGGCACACTGGCATCTGTGCTGAGTTAACGGAGGTAGTTTACTTTTAGTGCGATGGCTCTGACCAAGAACGTTTGGCAATGCCCTGTTGGCTCATCATGCTGCTAAGTTAGCCCTGCAATCTGTTCACTCTTCCAGTATGGCTGCTTTCTGTGCGTCTATTATTTTAGGCACTGTTAGTGGGTCCTTAGGGTGTTATCAACATCTTTATGATTGTAGGATGTGCTGTACATCACAGCCTCATTTCCTTCTGAGGTTTTGCCTAATGAACTGAGTGCCTATTGCTGGTTGTTTTTTTTTTTTTTTTTTTTTGCATTTGCTGTTCCTCCATTGCAAGCAGGTATGATGGCAAACATCCCTTCACTTAGTGAAAAGAGGGTCAATGTGCTTGGTGTCACCATCTACTTGTGTTTCTGTGAGGCACATTGGAACAGGACGGTGTTGTCAATAGCCTGGACAGAGCTTTTCAGCATGCTATCTTTAGAACGTAGTTTCCCCTATTTTGGTGAAGACAAAGGGGGGCGTTTATTTCATTATTTTTGAAAAGCCAAGTATTGTTTTCCTGCTTTCTCCTTCTTCCTTCTCCCCTTCCTCTGCCTCCTTCTTCCTCATTTTTTTTTTTTGAGATAAATCCCACTGCATAGCCTGAGCACCCTACTCACAGAAAACCCATGCTTTAGCCTCCTATGTGCTGGGTATGTACCACTGTGCCTGGTTTTCTTTTCTTCACTCTCTTATTGTTCTTCTTTCTTGACTTCTGACATACACATGAAGGAAAGTAAATATAGACAGTCACATTCTAAGAATGTGGAATAGTAGAACAAAAATGTTTTGTTCAAAATGCCATTCTATAACAGCTTTTCACTTTAATAACAACCCATGAGATATGGTAGAAAAGTATGTCAAGACATTCCACATATAGTAAAATAAAATCTGAGAACCAATGAGATTAGAGTCCTTGTCTGCTATCATGAAGGACGTGACTGACAGAGGCACCGTGAGTGGGTCCTTGGGGCGTTATTACCATGCTGATTACTGTAAGTACACTCAGTCATTGATGTTCTATTCATCACAGTCTCACATATTATTCAGAGGTTTTGCCTAATGAACTGGGTACAGAGTATGGTATTTACTATTTTACTTCTTAATCTTTTCAAAGCAATTTTCAATGGCTGCTATGTCAATGCCCAAATTATCACTCCTTGCTCTGAAAAGATACTAAAAGAATATGTAAAAGTTCTTTTCTGTTTGCTCCAACTTTATTTTTAATCATTAATGATGAATAAATGAATATCTAGTATATCAATTCCCAACATCTGACAGAAATTAATAGAAAAACAGCATATTTGGAAAGTGTAGTAACAGTATAGTTGTACATAGTTTGAACTAAATATTGAACTCAAGATTTAAAGCTTCCTCTATCTTTTTTTGTTTGTTTGTTTCCTGACTAGGTAAATTTTATTTTCAGAATAATCATGACTTTAACTTAGTCTCTTTTCACATTTAAATACCTATACTTGGTGGATACTTTGAGTCTCCTCTCCTCAGGTACTGAAATGCTACTAAATCTACTTCTGAACTTGGTGTAGATATTCTAGAGCTGTAATCTTGAGAACAGGTAAGAAAATGGTGTGTTCTGACTACAACACAGAGAAATTCTTCCTTCATTGGGTTTGACTTGAAAACAAAAGTAGGTCTGCAATAAAATCCCAAAGTTTAGCACAATATCCAGCAATGTACTTTCGCTTCTTTACCAGTTTAGTAAATGAAATGTACTAAGATACCATGTGAGGGTAATCATGGTGGAGTACACATTTTATAGGATTCTGAATGTTCATAAAACATAATTAGGGAGGTGGTTTTAATAGTAGATAAAAATTTCTAGAAAATGCTTAGAACTATTTTGCATGACTGTGAGTGAGTTTATATCATGGCTGCACTGTTTAAAGTTCACAGCAGAGCATGGTTTAAAATATTCCATTTTCAAATAATTATAACTTGTTTTAGTTTTAATGATAAAATATCTTTAATGAGTTTTTTCTCATTTTAAATTTTAAATGATTAGGAGACTGGTTATAAATTAGGCCACATAGAGGAAAAATGAAAAAGACAAACCCGCCATTATCATTTTCGCCCTTTGGAGTTTACTTTTCTCTTTAAATGTAAAAGCCTCTTCCTTGTAATCACACAAATAATGGGTGCCTGAGAGCCTGTTCTGTGGTTAACTACCAAGGCAAGACCAATGAACCAGATTCAGCTGTCCTTGCCAGCCTCATCCTTCATCCACACTCCAGGAAAGATTAACTTTCTTTCTTCTTCCTCCCTCCCTTCTTTCCTCCTCCTCCCTCCCTCCCCCTTCCTCCTTCCTTCCTCCTCCCTTCCTCCCTTCCTTCCTCCTCTCCTCCTCCCTCCCTCCCTTCCTTCCTCCTCCCCTCCCTCCTTCTCCTCCCCTTCCCCCTCCCTTCCTCCTTCCTCCCTCCTCCTCCTCCCCTTTCCTTCTCCTCCTCCCTCCTCCCTTCCTCCTTCCTCCCTCCCTTCCTCCCTCCCTTCCTTCCCTCCTTCCTCCCTTTCTTCCTCCCTCCCTTCCTCTCTTCCTTCCTTCCTACCTCCCCTCCCTTCCTCCCTCCCTTCCTCCCTCCCTTCCTTCCTCCCTCCTTCCTCCCTCCCTTCCTCCCTTCCTCCCTCCCTCCCTTCCTTCCTCCCTTCCTCCCTCCCTTCCTCCCTCCCTCTTCCTTTCTTCCTTCCTTCCTCCCTCCCTTTCTCTTCCTTCCTTCCTCCCTCTTCTTTCCTCCTTTCTTCTTTCCTTCCATCCTCCCTCCCTCTTTTTCCTCCTTCCTTCTTCCCCTCCTCCTTCCTCCCTCCCTCCTCCCCTCCCTTCCTCCCTTCCTCCCTCCCTTCCTTCTCCCTCCCTTCCTCCTTCCTCCTTCCCTTCCTCCTCCCTCCTTCTCCTTCCTCCTTCCTTCCCTCCCTCCTCCCTCCCTCCCTCCCTTCCTGCCTTCCTCTCTTCATTCGTCACTTCCCTCCTTCCTCTCTCCCTTCCTTCCTTCCTTCCTTCCTCCTTCCTTCCTCCCTTCTCCCTTCCTCCCTCCTCCTCCTTCTCTCCTCCTCCCCCTCCCTCCCTCCCACCCTCCCTCCCTCCCTCCCTCCCTCCTCCCCTTCCTCCCTTCCTCCCCCTTCCTCCTTCCTCCTCCCTCCCTTCCCCCCCTCCCTCCCCTTCCCTTCCTCCCTTCCTCCCCCTTCTCCTCCCTCCCTCCCTCCTCCCTCCTCCCTTCCTCCCTCCTCCCCTCCTCCTTCCTCCCCTCCCCTTCCTCCTTCCTCCCTCCCTTCCCCCCTCCCTCCCTTCCCCTCCCTTCCTCCCTCCCTTCCTTCCTCCCTTCCTTCCTCCCTTCCTTCCTCCCTCCCTCCCTCCCTTCCCCCCCTTCCCCCCTCCCTCCCTCCCTCCCCCCCTCCCCCCTTCCCCCCCCCCCCCTCCCTCCCCCCCTCCCCCCCTCTCTCCCCCCCTCCCCTCCTCCCCTCCCTCCCCCTCCTTCCTCCCTCCTCCCTTCCTAACTTCCCTAACTTTCTTTCTTTTCTTTCTTTCTTTCTTTCTTTCTTTCTTTCTTTCTTTTCTCTTTCTTTCTTAAATGTTTAATGAAGAAGTGGCAATCTGAAAGTAATGGTAAAGGACACACATCTAAAGGTGATTATATGACTTTTCATGACTTAGACTCTTAACTAAAGCTGTTTAATACTTATGGTTGGTAGAAGGCTTGTGAGCAAGGCACTGACACTTATCTTTCTGGGCAAGTTTATCTTTCTACACATACTTGGATACTCTGTATGCAATTTAGACTGGAAGACAGAAAGAATTGCCCTGAATATGTATAGATATGATATATAAATGTTTGACTTCACTAAGATGAATTTATAAATATTTTATTTTATTTCAGGAAACTAATATCTTTAATCAACAAACTGAGGACTTTCAGAATACTTGTCACTCTGAAGGCTATAATCTGAGTGAGTTTATTATAAAGAACGAATGCTTCCATTTCATTATTGAAGTAGTTAGTTTGACCTTGTATTTCTTTCTGTGAAGGTATATATTTTCTAGGTCTTGACAAAATGCATATGTAATGAAAAGCAACCAAAATGATATGTGGTGAAGTAGAAACCTTGGCACTTTTAATTAGTGGTTTCCTCATGTTCAGGAGTGTTCTACAGGTAACATAACAAACAGAAATATAAAAAGTTATGCTTGATATTTATATCTAAATCTATCTATCTGTCATATATATATATATATATATATATATATATATATATATGTTGGCCTTAAGGGAGACATATTTTCTCTGTTCATATTTATTTGGTAAAAAGAGTAGTATGCAAAAGTGTGTGACAGTGGATCATGTCAGAAAACTTGGTAAGGTCAAGTGCATTCAAAAACCCCAGTACCCTCATACCTGAAGACTGTGGTGTTTCATCTACTCCCGAACAGTTTCCTGTCACGGAACACATGATGACGACACACTATGGAGAGGACCATGACAACCAGTCACATAGGGGCAGCAACTGAAGCCCTTCCACATGCAGATGAAGCATCCCCAACATTTCAGACCAAGCCAATTGAAAGCATCTGCTTTTAGATCCCAACCCACACCAAAATGTACATAACACTCTCTCTGCAAGGAATAACGCACGAGAGTTATTTCATCAAAGATCATCTGAGAGCATCTGTCATATAGAGCTGTAACACTTTGGGGAAGAGAAGTTCTCTCCCAAAGCTTTCACAGCTGGAAGTTGCTACCAAGATCACTTTCTACTCAGTGTCCTCTGACCTTGGCTCCTAGCCACCCTGCCACACTGTACTGTCCAACCACCCCACTACCTCACCACCTCATCAACTCCAGAGCAGCAGCAGGCCAGAAAGATAGACTCTGCCTCCCTCCAGAGAGCACAACTATTTGGTTACTCAGACTGGGCCAGAGCCTTGCAGAGCTCCACAGATAGCATCCAGTACACAGACCACCACAAATGGAGCTGGGAAATGAGTAGATGTTGTCTTAGACAACTTAGGAAAAGAGCAAAATATCAACTCTCATTAGAACAGTGTTAAGGATGAAACAAGATGACTTGTTACTGAATGGGAAATTAGAGTGTAATTTTTGATTTAGGAGGATAATATATATATATATATGTGTGTGTGTGTGTGTGTATGTGTGTGTTTGTGTGTGTGTGTGTGAGAGAGAGAGAGAGAGAGAGAGAGAGAGAGAGAGATTTCTCTTTCTCTATCTTATACTTTTTCCTAATTTCATTTCTATTACTATAATAAAATACATTAAAGAACTTGGGAAACAAAGGAGTTTATTTTAGCTTACAATTAAGTTTCATTCCACCATAGCAAGACAGTCAAGAGCACAGAGTAAGAAATAAGTGGATGCTTTCCTCTCAGCTTACTTTCTCTACTCATAGAGTCCAAACCCAGAGAATGGTACCAACCCACCCACACACAAACACACCCACAGTGGGGTGTCCCTGACCTGAGTGGCCTGTGGATTTCATGAGAATACATGATGGATTTAGCTGCTGGGATAGAACAATGATTTGAGGATAGGAAGTTTGGAGGGGAAGATCTGTGTGATCCATAGGAAATGGGGGTGCAGTGGGGCATGCAAAAGTAGTTGGTCTGCTACTGCACCGAGATGGGGAATTTATATTTGGAGGAGTGGAGAGAGAAGTGAAGATCTGCTGTTAGCCTATAAGTCTGAAGGTTCCCATGAAATGCCTGCTGATGTTGGGTGGAGGGTTTGGGGGAGGATCTGATAAAGCAATGGGTGGAAAGAAGGAAATTTAGAATATCTGTATGATCTATGCAAATGAAAACACAAAGGGGAGGGGAGGCTGGAGCAGGTTGTTTGCTACAGAGTTGGGTAGAGACTGGGGAATATGATTTCAGCGAGTAGAAGCTATCTTATTTTGTTTAATTTGAGAAATTTGTTTTGTATACATTTTTGAAATTATGATATAATTGAATCATTTCCACTCTCCCCATTCCTCCTTCCAATTCTTTCCATGTACTTCCTCTTTGTTCTCTTTCAAATTCATGTCCTTTTCTTTAATTGTTTTTATATGTATGTATATGATCTTAAATGTATAAATGCATCCTGCTCAGACTTTATAGTGTTAATTGTGTGTGTATGTTCCATTTGGTGTCAGATAAACAAGCTGTGTGCTTTCCCCAGAGGGAAACTCTTTCTCCTCTCTCAGCAGTCATTAGTTGCCTCTAGTTCTTTGTCTAGGGATGAGGCCTTGTGAGCTCCTTCCATTTCATCATATCCATTGGTGTCAGCCTTGCTTGAGTCATGTTTAGACATCACATTTTGAGACTCCAGTGGTGTAGCTTCACAGTAATGGCATTTCAAAGAGCCCAAATTTCATAGCCAACTTCCTGCTCCTCTGGCTTTTGTCATCTTTTCATGCTCCACTTCTACAGTGACCCTTAAGCCTTGGAGCTGTGTGGTATGTGTGTCTGTTGGGACCAGACTCTACAACTCTGCATTTTGATTGGTTGTGGTTTTCTATAATGGTCTTCATCTGTTACAAAGATAAGTTTTCATGATGAGGTGTGAGAGCCACACTTATCTGTGGTTATAAAGAAAACAGTAAGGGTGTACTTAGAGATTACAATGGTTTAATAGTGTGGTTTTCAGGAGCCATCTAGGAGAGGCTAAAGGCTAGCAGATGATTTTTCCTGAGATGGTTGATTGTGAACTGTGATGCATGAGCTCTTAGAGGCAAGGCCCAAGAGACTGTAATCTGCTCTTGATATTCCTGCTATTGATATGCCTTTGCTGTCGTTATTTAATTAATATAACAATCCCTGGACATTAGCCTACCCTACTGCTCAGGTTTTTTGCAGATCAACAAAGATGTACAGTCTTGTAGTAATGCTATATAGACAAATAGAGGATGTCTTAAATTCTAATGATGATTCTATAAGAATTATTTATTTTATATTAGTAATTAGTAAACCCTTTATAAAAAGGGCTCCAATTAGAGCCTTTTGTATTATGAAAACTGTAATTAGCACTCAGTAAGTATTCATGTGACATGGGCTATTTACACTAGAATGAAAATTTATAATTTAGGAATGCATTCCTTTAGGGTGTAAAACTATTAACTAAAGGTCATAAAAGAAAAGGAAAGATTTATTGTAGGTACAAGGACAGAAGATAAAATATTGACTGGGTTTATCTATACAAAGTGTCAATAGTAATGAGATATTGTCAGAATAATATGCCTCTTGACAGGAATGTGCTATCTTAAAATTAAAGTTTTTAACTTTAAGTGAACATGAGGAGCTAGTGGCAGATAATGGATGTTTATTTAGATAACTAATCTTTATGAAAGCACATGTAAACATTTGGCTGTTACTTCTTATTCAACTTATGGTTTGAATTTATGTTTGAACTTATTAACTTTTGAGGGGAGATTCTTGGAATACCATATGATTTGTTCTTCTAAACTAGGAATGATGACATTGATTAGGCAGAAGGAGACTATAAGAGGAAAGTAGAAGCAAAATGAAAGTAGAAACAAAAAGGACAATACAAAGAATCAACAAAACCAGGAGCTGGTTCTTTGAGAAAACCAACAAGATAGATAAACCCTTAGCCAGACTAACCAGAGGTCACAGAGATAGTATCCAAATTAACAAAATCAGAAATGAAAAGGGAGACATAACAACAGAATCCGAGGAAATCTTAAAAATCATCAGATCCTACTACAAAAGCCTATATTCAACAAAACATGAAAAATCTGGATAAAATGGACAATTTCCTAGACAGATATCAGGTACAAAATTTAAATCAGGAACAGTTAAACCGTATAAATAGTTCCATAACTCCTAAAGAAATAGAAGTGGTCGTTAAAAGTCTCCCAACAAAAAATAACCCAGGACAAGGTGGGTTCAGTGCAAAATTCTATCAGACCTTCATAGAGGACCTAATACCAACACTGTCCAAACTATTGCACAAAACAGAAACAGAAGGAACAGTACCCAATTCATTCTTTGAAGCCACAATTACACTTATAGCTAAACCACACGAAGACCCAACAAAGAATGAGAACTTCAGACCAATTTCCCTTATGAACATTGATGTAAAAGTACTCAGTAACGTTCTTGCAAAGTGAACCAAGAACACATCAAAAACAATCATTCAACATGTAATCCACTATATAAATTTAATCAAAAAAAACAAAAAACAAAAAACATGATCATCTCATAGATGCTGAGAAAGCATTTGACAAAATTCAACACCCCTTCATGATAAAACTTTGAGAAAAATCAGAAATTCAAGGTCCATACATAAACATAGTAAAAGCAATATGCAGCAAACCAGTAGCCAACATCAAGCCAAATGGAGAGAAACCTGAAACCATCCCACTAAATCAGGGACTAGACAATACTGCTCACTCTCTCCCTACTATTCAAAATACTACTTGAAGTCCTACTGAGAGCAATTAGGCAACCAAAGGAGGTCAATGGAATAGAAACTGGAAAAGAGGAAGTCAAAGTATCACTATTTGCAAGTGATTGTATACTTAATTGACCACACAGTTCTGCCAAAGAACTCATACAGTTGAAATAACTTCAACAAAGTGGCTGGATATAAATTTAACTCAAACAAATCAGTAGCCTTCCTCTACTCAAAGGATAAACAGGCTGAGGAAGAAATTAGAGAAATGACATCCTTCACAATAGTCACAACTCTAGCCAAGCAAGTGAAAGATCTGTATGACAAGAGCTTCAGGTATCTAAAGAAAGAAATTGAAGATTTCAGAAGATGTAAAGACCTCCCATGGTCATGGATTGGCAGGATTAATATAGTAAAAATGACCATCTTTCAAAAAGCAGTCTACAGATTCAAAGCAATCTCTATCAAATTTCTAAGTCAATTCTTCAAAAAATTAGAAAGAGCAATTTGCAAGTTCATTTGGAATAACAAAAAACTCAAGATAGCCAAAACTATCCTCAACAGTAAAAGAAATTTTGGCGGAAATCATCATCCCTAACTTCCAGCTGTTTATAGAGCAGTAGTGATAAAAACTGTATGATATTAGTACAGAGAAGCAGGTAGATCATTGGGATAGAATTGAAGACCCAGAACATACCTGTGGTCACTTGATATTTGGCAAAGGAACTAAAACCATCCAATGAAAAAAAGACAGCATTTTCAACAAATGGTGCTGGTTAAACTGGAGGTCAGCATTTAGAAGAATGCGAATCAATTCATTCTTATCACCGTGTACAATACTGAAGTCCAAGTAGATCAAGAACCTACACATAAAACCAGATACACTCAAACTAATAGAGAAAAAAGTGGGGAAGAACCTCGAACACATGGGCACTGGGAAAATTTCCTGAACAAAACATCAATGGCTTATGCTCTAAGATCAAGAATAGACAAATGAGACCTAATTAAAATTTCAAAGCTTCTAGGACCAAAAGGACCTTATGTTTCAATCAGGACAAAACTCTACAACAGATTGGGAAAAAGACCTAACCCCTAATCCTATATCCTAGGGATTTTAAATATATAATAGGGCAATAGGGCTAAAATGGGGCTAATATTTAATATATAAAAGAACTCAAGAAGTTAGACTCCAGAAAATTAAATAACCCTTTTGAAAATGGGATACGGAGCTAAGCAAAGAATTCTCAACTGAGGAATATCGAATAGCAGAGATGCATCTAAAGAAGTGTTCAACATCCTTAGTCATCAGGGAAATGCAAATCAAAACAACTCTGAGATTTCCACCTCACACCAGTCAGAATGGCTAAGATTTAAAAAAAAAAGAAAAGAAAACTAAGGTCAAAGCAGATGCTGGTGAGGATGTGGAGAAAGAGGAACAATCCTCTACAGTGGGTGGGATTGCAAGCTAGTGCAACCACTTTGGAAATCAGTCTGGATGTTCCTCTGAAAATTGGACATAGTACTACCAGCTATACAACTCCTGGGCATGTACCCAAAAGATGCTCCAACATATAACAAAGACACATGCTCCACTATTTAGCTTATTTATAATATCCAGAAGCTGGAAAGAATCCAGATGTCCTTCAACAGAGGAATGGATACAGAAAATGTGCAACATTTACACAGTGGAGTACTACTCATTTATTAAAACAATGACTTCATGAAATTCTTAGGCAAATGGATGGAACTTGAAAATATCATTCTGAGTGAGGTAACCCAATCACAAAAGAACACACATGGTATGTATTCACTGATAAGCTGATACTAGCCCAAAAGCCTGGAATACCCAAGATATAATTCATAAACCACATGAAGCTCAAGAAGAAGCATGACCAAATTTGGATACTTCAGAACTTCTTAGAAGAGGAATTCTCACAGGAGGAAATCTGGAGACAACATGTGGAGCAGAGACTGAAAAGGAAAGGCCATCCAGAGACTGCCCACTTGGGGATCCATCCCATATACAGATATGAAACTCAGACAAATGGCAGATGCCAAAAATTGCATGCTGACAGGGGCCTGATATAACTGTCTCCTGAGAGGCTCTTCCAGAGCTTGACAAATACAGAGGTAGTTGCTGGCACCCAACCATTGAATTGAGAACATGGTCCCCAATGGAGGAATTAAAGAAAGGATGTACTTAGCAGTAAGGGGTTTGCAACTCCAGAAGAAGAACAATAATATCAACCAGCCGGACATAACAGATCTCTCAGTGACTAAACCAATGTCCCAAAAGAGCACAGAGATGGACTTATGGTTCCATCTAAACATGTAGCAGAGGATGGCCTTGTTGGGCATCAGTGGGAAGCAAGGCCCTTGTCTTGTCAAGGCTTGATGCCCCAGTGTAAGGAAATGTCAGGGTGTGGAGGTGGGAGGGAGTGGGTGGGTGAGTGATGGAGCACTATCATAGAAGCAGGTGGGTATGGGATGGTAGGTTTCTGGAGGGGTAACAGGGAAATGGGATAACATTTAAAATGTAAATTAAAAATGCAATAAAAGTTTTAAAGTAAAAAAAAAAAAAAAGAAACACCAATATACACTTAGGTAAATTTCCAAGTAAGTAACAAGAGTCCTTGCATGGATTCGAGACGGAAGTTTAATGACTCCATTTTGAAGACTTTTTAACGTTGGGCTGTAGGCCAAATGCTTACCACTTAAATGGCTTTGTGACTTGAGCAAAGATCGTCATGTAACTGAGAAACAAACGAGGTTTGATAACATTTCCATTTCTTTTGTTAATGGTGTAAACATAAACCACAGAGTATCCACATATATATTTATGAGGAACTTCTTCAGTTATGGGATTCTATTCAGATGTCTAACCTATCAAAATGTAATAATAGTTCGTACTGTGTGTATTTTCAAAACTGCACATTTCTTGATGGTTCCTTCCCAACTCAGCTTAATATATACAAATAAGTACCTAATGAACAAAGCTGAGAAGCAAATGAACAATAGAATGGGTATGAAATCACCAAGACTTGTAAATCAAACAGTGGCTATGAGCATAAGGACAGCAACGATTTCAGTGGTGGCACTGGAGATGACGGCATCAGAAATGATTGGGCTCTGCAGTAAAGGAAGAAGCTCCGAGCAAAGGTAAAGCACGTCAAAAGCATCGACTCCTGTTCCGAATGTGTGTGGAAATCACAGTCGCACAAAGGAGTACTTATTCCCTTTTATCATTACCTTACTTTGTGTATCATTTGTCTCTTCCCAGTTCCCAACAGTTTTCTAAGAATTCATGACACTGTCAACATACTTTCTGAACTAGAGCTAATGGAAAAAAGGCTTTTTTTTTTCGTTTTCCACTGTCACTTCAATGTTCTCACCACTGTACTTCAAATCTACATTGTACAAAGTGACCAGAAAGTGTGCCACGTAACTGACCAACCTCTGAGATTGTACCTTTCATACCAGTGTCTTCTCGGGCTCTTATGATACTAAACACATTTCTTATTCGAGTGGATTGAAATGCTTCGGTTGGGTAGATTCTCAGGAGCCTCATAAAACAACAACAATAACAACAACAACAACAACAACAACAACAAAACCAACAACAAAGATATTGCACCATCTTTGTTTAGTAATTCAATGTTTGTTTCTTTCACAGCAAATAATTACTTCATTGAAGTTAAAACTTCCAAATATAACAATAGTCTTCAAATTCAGCTCAGATCACTCGAGGTGAAAATACTCTGCTAAATACAGATAGCTTACAATAAATTTAACAGTTAATTGTCCATAACACACACCAAGCTGAAAAAAGGTTTTTTAAACTGTAGCAACGGAATCTTAAAGAGGAAAAAGATTTGGCTGTTTTCAAAACACTGAAGGCTAGTTTATCATTGCTTGGTTAAACTTTGTCAAATACTCAATCTGAATTGTGTGGAGTACATCTGCGGTAAAGAAGACCTCTCAAATGTAACTTAGACACAAAAACAGCCCAGGAACTCCAGAATGCTTCAGGCACATGTATGATACAATTATTCAGCTGTTCTTTTAGGTATTCTAGGAGAAAGATCTACCCCAAATTTGAAATTTTCCACCAAAATCACTGAATTATTATGTTCTTCAAAGTTGAATTTGAATATGATTACTACAGTAACATGCACACAATCTGTATATCCCATACTTTCTCTAGTATTATCTTTAAAGAATCAGTTAAAATATAGGTTATTTTTGCCTTTGTATGTAAAATGTGAAGGCATTAGTGATGTGTAAGTCATATGTATTAGAAGCAGACATGAGTGGTAGGAACCTTTTTCGTGACAATATTGAAGGAAGTAATACACAACTCTGCATATTTATGTAAATAATTGAGCTTATTTTGTGATATCAGTTGTTTGTTAGATTGTATGCACTAAATGGTAATTTGGAAACAGTATCAGTGTTAAAATAGCATTTATAATTTTATTTTAGTACATGTTGTTTAAACTATGCATTGTTGCAAGCTTAGAGGTATTCCAAATAATTTCAATACTTGTGTAAATTTTCTGATTATTAGACTAATTTGTAAAATAAGAACAAAATGTGAAAGCTGTGTGCCATTAGTGAAGTATTTGTCATATGTCTTTTAACTGACTATATAAATGAGAGTTATGTTGGGGGATGGTCTTGTGTATTAAGATGCTGATTTCTATGGCCAGACATCTGGTTGCAGTCAGGCTGTTGGCATGGTTAAGCGTGTCTAGACTCTACGTTACATAAAAATTGTTTTCCCATCACCTCTGATTGGTCAATAAATAGCTGATTCTGCCAATAGCTGGGCAGAGAAGAGAATAGGACAGGACTTTGATCCTCATGAGGGAGCCCCAAAGAGACCAGAGAGGAAGAGAGAGAGAGAGAGAAGTAGAAGAGGAAGAGAAGAAGCTATAGAGAGACCATGTGGAGGAACCAACCAGGAGGAGTCTCCCTGAGTGCATACATGGAGAACGAGCCTGAGCAAACTCAGATTGCAGGTAATGAACCAGGCAGCTGGGAAGTAGCCAAGCTAGCATGGATGGTTAGAATAGATGAGTACCTTCCCAGGCATGGGGCTTGCAGCTGTTAATGAAGTTACTACGTCTCCATGGTCTATATTTGGGAGCTAAAGTGGCCTATAGTCAGTGTCTGAGCGCCTGCCCTGCAGTTACCTGGAAGCAAAGAGAATGAAGCAAGCCCTCCAAGTTCCTTTAACAGGTCATGTTTCAGATGTTTCTCTAATGTAGATTTGTATAGTTCAAATTCCTTTACAGGTAATGTTCCAGATGTTTCTGTAATGTAGATTCATGTAGTCCAAGTTCCTTTTACAGGTAATGTTCCAGATGTTTCTGTAATGTAGATTCATGTAGTTCAAGTTACTGTTACAGGTAATGTTCCAGATGTTTCTGTAATGTAGATTCATATGTTCAAGTTCCTTTTACAGGTAATGTTCCAGATGTTTCTGTAATGTAGATTCATAGTGCTAGAAATTGTAAATTTTTAAATGAGTGATAATAAATTAGAGTGGCAGCTAACTTCTCATTCTAGTTTTGTATGGCCATTTTTTTCCAAGAAGGAAATAGCAGCAACATGTTATTAGGAATTTTAAATATTCATATTGGTAGCTTGACATATTATACCAAATTTAAATTACTTTGTGACAGATTTTCATTATTATGTTATTGAAGAACATAAATTATATAAAGGCACTTGGTTTTAAGGGCAAGTGCCCCCTCCACACATACTTCTACACATAAAATTATGTCAGTTCATAGAAAATGGAGGTGATTCAGCATGATGAATTATTAACTTGAGTTAAGAGTTATTGTATATGCAAATGTGAGAAATTAAACAACTGGTTCACCCTGCGACAGCCTACCTGGTTTCACATTTGAAATTTGCCATCCAGGTTGCTTTAATGCTCCCTGCTCACTCGAGACTGAGCACCAAGTCTTACTTCATCGTTCTTCCCCTTCCTACCCCAGCCTGGCACAGCACAAATTTACTCCTTAGTTTAGAATGTTTAATAAATTCAAATATAGCAATGACCAGAACCAGGCATGGGACTCAGTCACTTCATACAAGCACTTAGTGCAAGCATGAAGACCTGAAACTGATCCCCAGTATCCATATTTAAAATAGAAAAAGCAGGCATGGTGGCTTACATCTGAAACCCTAGTCCTAGGACGCTGGGAAGGGCAGTGGAAGGAGGAGACTTCTTGGAGCTGGCTGGTCAGTCTAGACACGTGGCAACGTACAGGTTCAGGAAAATACCCTATTTTAAACATAAGATGAGGCCAGATATCAACCTCTGGCTACCACACACACACATGTACTCACATGTACACACACTATGAGTGGAACAAACATGGATGTCTAATTCAATATTCTGTAACAAGACAACCATTTTTATGTTCCTTGCATAAAGAAAATGAGATGGCACCCAGACATGGCCTGATGTATTTGTATGAATCTTTTGAAGGTTAGCTTTAAAGAGAGAAGGTTTAGAAGTCCAATGGTGCCAAAGTAAGATACATGTGAGTAATCTTACTTATTTCTTTAGTGGGGAACTTTTTCTGTTTGTTTGTTCCTGAATTCTATGTTCTGCAGTCCCCTTTACAGAAAGGTAGTAAAGCATTTCCCATTACAGTCAGAACTCTATGACTTTCACTGGTCTATTTTGTTTTATTTAAAATCATTTTGTATGATGTATGTGTATCTGGATATGTTCAATTCTTTGAATGCATATGCATTGGTTTACACATTTGACAGTCAGTCTTTGGATATAATTTGTCAAGAGCTATCTACCTCTTTTTTGAGATGAGATTTCTCACTAGTATGTTGAGTTTAGTAATTAGGCAGAATCATCAGTGAGCCCAGATATCTGCCTATCTAGTACTAATTACAAATGCATACAAATCACGATGTGCTTTCCTTTAGAGTGCTGGAGATTAAACTCAAGTCCTAGTGATTTTTACAGCAAACACATCACTGATTAGCTATCTTCAAAATCCTTCATCTGTCTATTTATAAGGATGTGGAACAACTACCCGACATCAGGGCTAACCAACTCCCCTGAATCCAGTGCTCAGTCCCTGGACTGACTGATGCTATTCGGCCTCTAGAGTTGCCTCATTCAAGAGCTTAAATCACCTGCATCTGGTGTGGTAAGGGTTCCGTATGCAGCTATCCACAGATGATGGCTTTGGGCAGGGATGTTGGTGGGGAAGGACTCAGTTTTCTTTAAGGGGATGGTCACTGGGAGTTCAACATGCTCCAGTGAGTATGGGCAACACAAACAGGACTTGGGGGTTGTTTGTTTGGTTGGCTGGTTTTGGTTATTTTCAATCTTCTTTTAGAGGGGGAGATTACAAGACTGGGGCAGACCTGGGAGGACTGGGAAGTGAGTGTGATTGAAGTCTATTATGTGAAACTTTCAAATAAACAATAAAGAGTATGTTGGGAAAATGAAAAAAAAAACCCTCATGACTTCTGCACACTTGAAATATTTTAACCTATGTTGGTTACTATAGAGTTTTATTCATCCGATCTTATAGGGAAATGAAGTGATCATACGTATAACATCCTGTTTTTTTTTTTATTTCTGACTTTTCTTTGTTCTTTGGCTGTCTGAGAGTGGTATGCCTGGTGAGCTATGCTAAGAGAGAGGTATGTACATTCCTCCCAACCCCTTTTCTTCCTATGTTCCTAACATGGATTCTTTATAAGGTAGACTTAAGAATAACATTGAATTCATTAAGAAGTATAAAAAGTCTGATGCTAAACTTCAAACTTGTGAAAAGAAAAGCTGCTATGTGAAAAAAAATCTGCCTTTTAGCTTTCATAAAGGTATACACATTGCCTGTAGTCATTTTTTTGTGCAATAGTACAGTATAAATCCCTGCTTTTAACTATACTAATTATTACTTAGTATCTTGAAATGTATGTATCTCCACCACATGAAGTTAACTACATATACAGTAGGACTGAAAGAAAACAAAGACTTCAAAGAACCAAAGTGTGGCATGGTGTATTAAATAGTTGAGACTTGGAATTATAGAGAATGGTAAGGGAGAAAGAAAAATGTTTGGAAATTTATCAGAATATTCTGTAAGGAATGTTGGGGATGGTTTCAATAATAGAGCTTCAAGTAATAAACATCTGTTTTATTGAAGGAAAAGTTTCACAAAATCTGAACTTATTAAAATACTCTATTTTATGAGTAGAACTGAAAACTACACAGATTCCTATGAGTTTTGATGCTTTATTATTATTTAAATATTTTAATAATGCAACACTTAACAAAAACTGATTAAAACTGATAATTTTATGTCATTAGCTGCATCTGACTTGACAGACAAAATGAATGGTGATAGTGAGTAAATTTTATGGGAGAGTCTGGGATTAGTAAAGTAAGGGACTGCATCTGCTGTGTCGCCATGTAGCATGGAGTTCAAAGAAACAAATGAGAGTAGACTCTCTCAGGGAGAACACTTTTTTCTTGTACAATACAACATCTATTATGAAGTCAAATGAGAATTTGATTTTATATTTTAGGGCAGAAGAATGATATTCATATTTAAAAGCTAAGGAAATAGACTCTTTCCATCACAAAACAGTTTTGCAATCTTGAGAAAAAAAAACAATTAAGAAAGCTATGGTAGGCAGTGGAGCAATACAAAGAGTTAAATAACACAATAGTTAAATAACTTTTACCCTGTTTACTTTTAAAGGGAACAATGCATAATCCTTTCTCTCAACTCATATTACTATGTTTAGAACACTTAACCTGCCACAGACCATGTACTACTGATCCCTTGTCGTAAAGAATAATTGAACTATGACAATTCACCTTAAAAACCTAATGAAAACTAACACTTAAGGTTGAAGGAGTGTATAAGTCAGGGGGAGGGCTGTTGGCAGGAGTTGGTTTAAAGGCTGTGGTATCTAAATTATAAGAGTCACAGCAGAAGTTTTAACTACTTTCATACTCACTATCATTTTCCATGTAATTATTTTGATCATTCTTAAAAATGTGGGAAATTTTTATATGACTTATTTTTTTAATACCTACAACTATCACTTTTTGAAACCAGCATAACCTCTAACTACATCCTAAACATTACTTCTCATACCCAAAAATACATACAGTTCTCATTCCGCAACAACAACAACAAAAACTTCTTTTAGCAACACACAGAGACCATTAGAGAAAACCACAGCCAATCAAAATGGAGAGTCGTGAAGATCAGTCCCAATGGACATATCTACTATATACTTCAGCCACTAAGGCTCAAGGAACGTGATGTTAGTGGGGGTTTAAAAAGAGTATAGGAGCAAAAGGATCAGGAAGTATTCTCTGAGATTGTGCCCTTTTAATGTCAGAAGCTACACCCATAAAGTCTAATCAACATGAATGTCTAAATATTAGCGGAATGGTAGAAACATTCCATGTGGCAAAGTGGACTGAGAAATCTCACAAGGCCTCAACTCTATACAAAGGAATGCCGAGAGTGGAAAAAATTGTGTTCCCTGGGGAGGAGCACAGCCATTAGTCATTCAATACCAGCAGTCAGCCAGAAAACATGTATACAAATAACATTATACAGACTGAACAAGTTATATCTAAGAATAGATATACATATGCATATACTCATATGCATATGAATATGCCTACACATGTGCATATACATACATATATACATGTGCAATAAATATTAAAGAGTTATCAAAATGAGGCCAGGAATTTGAAAAAGAGCAAGGAGAGATATATGGAAGGGTGTGTAGGGAGGAAATGATGTAATATTACAATCTTAAAAACAAAAGAAAAGAAATTCCTTCCCTGAAACACTGCAGAGGGTGTTAGTAGCACTCCCAGAATTATTTTCTCCCAATGTATCTGCTGATTGAAATTCCTCAAGAATTCCTTCCCTCCTTTCTTTGAATTCTAAATTAACTTATGGAAGAGAACGTTGTATGATGGGATATTATAGGGTCTTCTATGCAGCACACTTTTCCCAAGTATTGAATTTAAAGCTGTTTATTTAGCCTGGTGGTAGTGGCACTTGCCTTTAATCCTAGCACTCTGAGGCAGGTGGATCTCTGTTAGTTTGAGGCCAGTTTGTTCTATCGGGTAAGTTCCAGGGCAGTCACAGTACACAGAAAACCTGACCTGCCACCAGGCAGCACACATGGAGGCCCTCTGCATATATGTCAGTTGTGCAGCTTGATCTTTATGTGTGATCACTAACAGTGAGAGTAAGGCTGTCCTTGACTATTGCCTGCCTTTACTCCTACTAGTCTACCCCTTCTGACCACAAGAGGAAAAGATGTTCCCAGGCTTATAGCAACTTGATATGCCAATCCTGGTTAATATGAAGGGGGGGTCCCCTTTTCTGAAGTGAAAGGGAAGAGTGGCTGGGGAAAGGAGAGGAGAGAGGAAGAAGAAGAAACTGTGGTCTGGATGTAAAATAATTCTCAATTAAATTTTAAAAATCCCAAACTTTATTTATAGATTCACAAGAGTCAATCACTTAGTAAATAAACATGTTTTCAAAAACCTAAGTTTATACTTGCATAATAATGACTGCTTATGCAAACTAATGCTAGAGACTTCTGAATGCTTAGAAGAACTGATCAGGTAAGAAAGATAAGGAGCATTGGAAATAAAATTGTGATTACCAGAAAAAGGATATAGATATATTGTATGCAATCTAATTTCAGATATCTGCTTGAGAAAACAACTGTGTTTACAACCCTCTAATTGCCCAACTCCCACTCACAGTGTCACTCTGTTACTATATAAATAGAACAATTCAATAGATTTCAAGTTCGTTTGTAAAGCCAGGGCCTACATTACTGAAGAAAATAACATTGACTTTTTAAGGAAAAAAATAATGAAATTTACCCAGAATTAATAGTGACAAAATATAAGGAATAAAAAGTGATATAAATGATGATCTTAATAAGACTAACACAATAATTGGAAGTATATTCAAAGACACAGTAGTAGAAACAGTGTTCACAGTCAAATAAGACTAGACAAAAAGGCTCAAAGGGGGACTTCTGCCTCAAGGCAATAAGTGACAAAGACTGCAGACCCAACTGAAAACAATTTAAATTCAATATAATCCAAAACCACATGCATGGGGTTTTGGGAAGCTGGTGAAGAAGTGAGGAGTAAAAGGAGTGTTCTAGGATGTGAGAACCCCTGTGTCTGGCCAGGTCAGAATGCCTTCTGAGTACAGGAACAAAATGACTGCAATTATAGGCTTTTGTGAGGGAGAGAATCCAGCAAAAGTATGGGATATCTTGCAAGGAATGGATCCAGCTCTTTGAAAGACTCAAACTGATGTGTTTATTTTATTTTCTTCTTTCTTTACTATACACATTCTAAACGCTGAAGTTAAATATTACTTAAGTGAAAACATTAAGTTATAAATGACAAACTTCTGTTTTATAGCACACATAATAATTCCTATTGCATATACATATTTTGTCTCTGTCACTCTGTTTCTGTCTCTCTCTCTCTGTTTCTGTCTCTATCTCTCTGCCTCTCTGTCTCTGTCTGTCTCTGTCTCTCTGTCTGTTTCTCCCCCACCTCTCCTTCTGAAAGTTTTGTGGCTTCAAACAACACAAATACATATTATGAGCCTGCAATT
The DNA here is from genome assembly GCF_011064425.1 of Rattus rattus. NCBI lineage: Eukaryota > Metazoa > Chordata > Mammalia > Rodentia > Muridae > Rattus > Rattus rattus. The sequence goes on along the minus strand of NC_046157.1, from coordinate 76,611,133 downwards.
CTGAACTGCGTAATGTTAGGTAAAACAAGGTGTCTAAATTCTCTTCATAAATCCTTTTCTTTGACATTAATTTTAATTGGTAACTCCACACATGTATCTAACGTGTTTGAAAGAAATCCACTCCCAATGCCCTTCCCTCCTGTTCCTTCCTCATTGCCCCTCCCACATGTTCCCTCCCTTGAGCTTTGTTTTGTTTTGTTTTGTTTTAAGCTCCCAGAGTCCACTAGGTGCTTTCTGTTTCTGAGTCCAGCAGGAATGCAACTGTGTGAGTCCCTGGCTTTGCAGCCCATGCTGAGATGTGGGTTGGTTTGATCTTATGCAAGGTCTTATGTGTACTGTTTCTTGAAGTTTTCAGAGAGAATTTTCCTTTTCTTCTTCCAGATTTTAGAAGTTATTTGTACTGTTTTCATCATTAAACCCACCATGGCTTGCTTCATGGTGTTATTACTCTAAATCTTCCTCCTCTGTTTCTGTCTTCCCCAGGTAATGGTGTGCATAAGCATTTAGGGTCACAAAAGTTCTGTGTAACTAGAGGCTGAGACGGTCTCAGCCATGTCAAAAGGCTAGATCTGAGACATATGGCTTCATCCTGTTAATCTAGGACAGAGGAGGGAAACTTTCTCATCTTCTTGACTGCCCATAACTTTTAGAACCTACTTCTTACATTCATTAAAATTTTACCTTATTAAACATGCTAGGAGAGAGAGAGAAAGTTCCATACGCCCAAGCACCCAAATGGAAATTAAATGAATCCCAGATGATCTAGACATTGGAATAGAACACTTCAAAATAGTCACGAATAAATATATGCTAAAGTGGAAGAATATTGAATATCACCAGTGAACTGTGGTTTTCTTTGTCAATTAAATAGAATTCTAAATGGAAATAGAGCTACAGTAGCTCAAATTAAGAACTTAAACCACTATCCAAAGAGTACACATGGACTCATGGATTGACCCATGGCTCCAGCTGCATATGTAGCAGAGGATGGCCTTGTTGAGCATCAAAGGGAGAAGAAGACCTTGGTCCTGCAAAGATTAGATTCCCCACCCCCCACCCCCAGCCACCCAGTGTAGGGAAATGTCAGGGCAGGGAAGTGGGTCATTGGGTGGGAGAAAGAGGATAACATTTGAAATGTAAATAAAAATATACAATAAAATGAGTTGGAATATAGATATAGATATATTATTGTGGTTAATAAGTATGCTAAATTGTAAAATTATTTTTATTCTCCTGAAATAATCATTTAGGCATGGACTAGGCCTTGTAACTTAGGCCTAGTTCTGGAAGCTTCTGGCCTCTCTAACAGTCTAATCTAGGCCTAGAATGATTTTAGGCTCTGAGGCTTACTGCTAGATAAGCTCGCCATTTCTGATTCTTTCTGAGCTCTGGCTGGGTAGTTTAACTCAGCTGTTTAGATAAAAATTTTTTATAGGCTGACTGAGTCAATCTGGCTACTCTCTGCCTCTCCTGGCTTCATACTGACATTGGCAATATGTGCTATTCAGGTTGCTTCTCATTTGCTTGATTGTCTCTTCAACTGTGTCTAGCTTGCTGTCCTCTGCAACCTCTCCCTGTACAATTTTCCTGGTAAAGCGCTCCCCCTAACCCTGTCTCATTTGTAACTACCCTTTGTTCTCATGAGAGTTGGGCATATTTTTGTCTGATTCGACACTTTGCCACTCAATTAGACATTACTTTTAAACTTTTAAAGGTCTACAAACTCACTTTACTGCTTAAGGGTATGTGCTAACAGCATGTCTGTATTCTAACCAGAGGGATTAAAAGTGCATGCTAAGAACTGACCCACACCACAACTAGAGATATTTTTCTTTCAGTAAATAACACAATCTCAGGGTTCACAGTGTGATCAAATATCCTGCAATACTGAATATTTACAGAAAATATCTGTGTCTCCTAAGCACATGGGAGAGGAAGAATCTTCTAAAATAAAAATATATTCAAACAGAAAGCTGAGTATATGAGAGCCATCATGGACATTGTAATGCTAGAAAAAAAACTGCATAAGACGGTAAAGAAATTATTATAGACTGTAAATCAGGATGCAGAAAAGAATAAATGAACAGTGTAATCTGTGAACCAATATAAATCTTTTTGTGGCATTAACACTGCAGCACAGAAGTAATCATTTTAGTCACAGAGGAAAAGTAAAAATAAGACAAATGCACGGGAGGAGTCTCAATAAAAGTCAGTCTGAACATTGTAACATTTAGAAAAATGGAAACAAAAACACTTTCTTTTTATAAAAAAATACTTTTGATGTCATTATTAGCATTGTTTATTATGATAAAATGCCCATTTTCATTTAAACATAAAGAGTAATTATTTTGTAAATTGGCTAAAAGAGAATTTTACTTTAAAACATAAGTTATCATTGTTTTTATGAGTCAGCCATAACTTCGCCAATTATAGTTAATCATAACTATTAAGCTAAATTATAAAAGCTCAATTTGTGCTTGATATAACATTAAGCACATTTTCAAAATGTAGTGTGTGTGTGTGTGTGTGTGTGTGTGTGTGTGTGTGTGTGTGTGTGTGCATGTGTGTGTGTGTGTGTGTGTGTGTGAATATGCAAACAGGTGACTGTGAAGACCAGAAGAAGAATGTAGAGTCTCTGAAAGAAGAGTTAAATGCAGTTATAAGCTGCTCAGTCTCAGTGCTTGGAACCTCGACAGGAGCATTAAGAGCTCTTAACTGTGATGCCGTTTGCCTGCCCCCATTAAGCACATTTGAACAAAGTAAACTTGGTTCAGAAATTAAGAAGTAACATTAAAATGCATATGGCGTCTCACTAATGCAATTGTCAGGATATAGTAGCCTGTCATTGTTGGCGCTTTGCCCAAAGCAAGATAATTTGGAAAGCTTTTCTAAATTAGAAATAGTATAAAGAGAACATATTCTTTATGCCATAACTTATCCAGAGCATTGATTACCCCAAGCAGAAAAACAAAGAAAGGATGCTAGATGCGTAATACAATTGAACTGAAACAAAAACACAGAGTACAAATGATGCTTGCAATGTGGAATGTGTTTGTGTCACTTTCCTGGAAATGTCTTTTAGAACTGAGAAGAGTATTTTTCATGGTAGTCCAAGAGAGAGAAGAAAGCTTAATCTTAATTTAAAATTGGTATTAGTGTTATATTCAGACAGAGCTCCCACAGACCACCAACAACCATCAGGTGTTCAACTTGTATGCAAAAGCAAAGATTCTTTATTCGAGCTTGAGCTTGGCCTTCTCCAACCTCTCCAATGCAGTGTCTGGGTGTGGAAGGTGCCAAGCTGGCATCAGTCTTGACTTTTCTACAGTTTAAGCTGGGTAAGAGGCCTTCCAACTTGGTAGTTATATGACTGGTTGACATTTCAGAAAGCATAGCTAGCATAAAAATTTTACTCAACATCATAAACTTTGCTAAATATATTTAATCATGGTTAACTTGAGACATTTGCCTGGAAAATGGCATTGGGTATGACATCGTTATCAAGGGTAGAAGGACTATTGCTTTGGGGGTGTCTGGATTTCTAAACAAGCTGTTGTTTTTCCAGTAACCAAGTTCAAACTAGAGACAAAGCTGCATATAAAATGGAGTTTAAACACAACCTAGAATTAGCTAGGCTGGGTCCTTCAATTAGTTCTTTGAGTTTCATGTAACATGTTTTTACCTTGTATATTTTTCACCTCTGACAACTCTTCCCAGATCCACAGTGCCTTTCTTTTTAACCACACCCTTTCCTATCACCCAACTTTCTAAAAACAAACAAACAAACAAACAAACAAACAGAAAGACAGACAAACAGAAAATTCTTCAAGACCAATTTGCACTGCCCAAATATCCTTGGATGTGACTAACACTGGAGTGTTATCATCTTACCAGGGACTATACTCTGAGGGGAAAAAAGTAAAAACAAACAAACAAATAGTCTTTCCCTTTCTTACCAGCTAAAAATTAGCAGTGGCTCCATGGTCAGGAGTGAGATTTCCTGCCATCCCCATGCTGGGATTTGCTATGTCTTGGGTTTGAACAGATTTTCTACTTTGAGTTCATAAAAATCATAATCTTTAAGAAAGTGAATAAAACATTTTATGGAAATTAAACATGCATACACCTAATAAATGGTTTCAAAAACCCCCTTTCAATAAAAAAATATGGATGAAAAATTCATAAAAGATTTGACTTTGTGTTCTATCTGAGTGGTGGTCAATGTGATAGCAGATAACAGAACAGATAATAGGAGGACTGGATTCTGGGAATAATACTGCCAAACAGCATTTCACCCCTCTGTGCCACAAATAGCCAGTAAAACGAGCCAAACAGGATTCTTCCCTGCTCCCTCAGCTAGTGACAGACTCAGTGTGTTGTGACACATGGAAGCATGGTAAGACTTCAAACGTGTAATTTGTTTTTTATCAAAGTCAAAAGTTAAGTCAAGAGAGGAACTGATCAATAAGAAATGTCTGCACAAATAAATGCAGCCCATGCTTACAGTCCTCTCATTACTGCTTCTTGAACCATGCTGCACAATATCCTAATGCATTATTGAAATGCCTTGGGGGAACAAAGAGAATTTTGTGTGTGCGTGCAAGTGTGTGTGTGTGTGTGTGTGTGTGTGTGTGTATTTAATTTTAAGAAATGTAGCAGTCCGTGAAATTATATCATTTCCTAGAGGGAAGAATTGGCTGCAGCTAAGTAGGTGCTAAATGGGATTTCTTTCACTAGATCAGTGGTTTCTGTGTCATAAAGTAAAGAGGACATTAGATTAAGCCTGCACATACCCACGGAAATGTGTACCATACAGTCACACACAAAACATACCAAGAAAAGAAAAGAAGATATCCCTATTGAAAATTTTTATCAAATACTGAAATCAAGGATATTATCTATGAAATTAAAAAAATATGAAATGTTTTCAGATTTTTTTTGGAAGCAGTAAAACAGACAAAAAAAAACCCCAAAAACAAAACAAAACAAAACAAATGGAAGTTGTATACCATGACATCAGTAAAAGCAAGACAAAGTGAACTCAGAATATTCATGTTGTCAGTCTTGAAGAGACCTAACATTCTAAGAGAATCATCATGACAAACTGTGGCACCTCTGAGAGTCAAGTCAACACAGATCCAAATGGTGAGCATTAAGTTAGAAGGATGGAAAATCTCTTTACTCTGCATACACACCCCTTCTTCCTGCCTCTTTCCATAAGAAGTGGTAACATCCAGCTGGAATGAGACCATGACCTAAAGGGAAAAGAAAGTAAAAATGATTGAGAACCAAACAGACACTGTAAGGAGACGATTTCCAAACAAGACATTAAATTTCAGAAATTTCTTTCCTTCCTTGAAGAAGAAATTTCTTTCTCGAGGAAGAGAGATATTGACCTTCGTGTGTTTAACAAAATCACATCAAAGTTTTCTAAATTACTGTGTCATACATCTAAGGTATAAGAGGCACATACGATGCTCTTTGAAAAAAGAAAAAGATTTGAATCAGCAGTTTTCCCTGCTTTGAAACTGAAGAAGAAATAAAAATGTGTGACTATAATTTTATAATCCTGTTTTCATGGTGATTTGACCAGTATTAAATTTTGTTTTTGCTTATTTTTCATTTGTAGGTTGTCTACAAAAGGAAAGGTGGGTTTACATTTTGATCAGTCAAAATATTATCATATTTTTCTGTATCCTGAAGGTGAAGCTGACTACAAAAAATAAAATTCAGAGCAGAATGGCTACAAGGACAGAAGGCAAAGAGTTTTAACAAACACTGCTGAGAGTTTCTATTTATCTCAAAGTATTCATTTAGGTACTCAGTCTCAGTCTCTTAGAAAACTTACTAATCTTAACTCTCAGAAGATTTTCATCATCTCTGTTATGTAAGAACTCCTAGGCTAATGCGTATGCTTGATTCTATCAAATAACTATTGGTATGATTTTGTTGTAAGTTAGACATGAAAACAATGGAGTAAATTATCTATCATTTCACTCCTGAAAATGGATTTCTCTGTGTAAGAGCATTAGCTGTTTTGGAACTCACTTTAAAGACCAGGCTAGCCTTGAATTCACAAAGATTCACCTGCCTCGGCCTCCCAAATGCTGGGATGGGCCACCACTGCCAGCCCCTGTGCATCTTCTTAAGAAAAAAATCTAACTGTGCCAAATTTGGAAGAGCAAAATGAAAGCATGTAATAACAGAAGGAAATACAGAAGGATGTGTTTGAAATGCACAAGCTGTGGTGGTCGAGCATCAATATTATGTAAGAGAGACAATTACAATCTTCTGAGAATTAAGGTTAGTAAATAAACAATGTGATAAATAAGAAAATCTGACAATGTTTGTGAAGACACTTTGCTATCAGTCCTTATAGCCATTCTGTTCTGAATAGTTTTTACAGTTGGCTTCACCTTGAGGATGATGAAGGATTTGAATGTAATATTTTGACTGATCAAAATGTAAATTCACGTCTCCTTTTGTAGATAATTAACCTAAATGGGAATATGTTGCTTCACTGAGCTACTAAAAGTAAGTTTCTGTCTTTTGACAAAAAAAAAATGTAAAGCAAGAAAATTTCCCAAGTTATAGCTACAAATGAAAGTGTAAGTCTTGCATTAAGATGCATCACCTACTGTTATTTCCTGATTACACAATGTGTGGCTTTAAACTCTTTTCTAATCCTGTTTGTAAAAGTTAGAGTTCATTTTAAATTGAACTAAGAGTGACATTAATCCGTAAATGATCAGTAAAGGATGCAATATTTCTTAGTCTCTTTCTTGATAGTAAGAAAACTCAGAGATACCTCAAGGTAATTATCAAAGGATACATTTATTTTTTGATTATATCTAAGATACTTTGTGAAAAACAGTTGATCACAATAAAATTCACCTCTGTCTTAACATTTAACTCAGAGTACTTAAGAATTTAAGAAAACTATGTCATGTTCATTCAGAATTCTACAAAGTTAAATTTATGATAAAAAAATAAGTTATGAGTTCCCTGCACCCAAATCCCGATGGGGAGAGAGCTGGACCCTCAGAAGTGTGGACACTCCTGAGAAGTCAGAGGAGACTACTAGTGCCAACTGTGACCCCTGGGTGCAAGGACCTAGGAGCAATCAGGGGCAGAACCTTTTGATTACTGCCTGTGCCTAGAGCTGGCAGACAGTCTCCAGGAGTGCTGACACACCTGAAATCAGAGCACCTGTTCTCAGAAAAGACTGAAATAAAACAGGAAAACAGTTCTACAAGAGTGCTGACACAGAGGCCTACAGCAGGGCCAAGTCACTCCCAGAAACAGCAAGACAAGCAAACACCAGAGACAACCCAATGGCTAGAGGCAAGCACAGAAACATAATCAACAGAAACCAAGAGTACTTGGCATCTTCAGAGCCCAGTTCTCTCACCAAAGAAAATACTGGATATCCAAACACACCAGAAAAGAGAGATTTAGATTTAAAATCACATGTTATGATAATGATGGAGGACTTTAAGAAGGACATAAAGAACTCCCTTAAAGAAATGCAGGAAAACACAGGTAAACAAGTAGAAGCCCTTAAAGAGGAAACACAAAAAAACCCTGAAAGAACTACAGGGAAATACAACCAAACATGTTTAGTAATTGCACAAAACCATACAGGATTTAAAAAGGAAAAGAAAACCGTACAGGATTTAAAAAGGGAAAGAAACAATAAAGAAAGCACAAAGGGAGACAAGCCTGGATATAGAAAACCTAAGGAAGAGACAAGAAGTCGTAGATACAAGCATCACCAACAGAATACAAGAGATAGAAGAGAGAATCTCAGGGGCAGAAGATACCATAGAAAACATTGACACAACTGTCAAAGATAATGTAAAAGGAAAAAAGCTCCTAGCCCAAAATTCCAGGAAATCCAGGACACAATGAGATCAAACCTAAGGATAATAGGTATAGAAGAAAGTGAAGACTCCCAACTTAAAGGGCCAGTAAATATATTCAACAAAATTATAGAAGAAAACTTCCCTAACCTAAAGAAAGAGATGCCCATAAACATACCAAGAAGCCTACAGAACTCCAAATAGATTGGACCAGAAGAGAAATTCCTCCTGTCACATAATAGTTAAAACACCAAATGCACAAAACAAAGAAAGAATATTAAAAGAGATAAGGGACATATAAAGGCAGGTCTATAAGAATTACACAAGACTTATCACCAGAAGCTATGAAAGCCAGAAGATCCTGGACAGATGTCACACAAACCCTAAGAGAACATAAATTCCAGCCCAAGTTACTGTATACAGCAAAACTCTCAACTGACATAGACAAACCAAGCTATTCCATGACAAAACCAAATTTATACAATATCTTTCTACAAGTCCAACCCTACAAAGGATAATAGATGGAACACTCCAACACAAGGAGAGAAACTAAACTATACAGAAAGCAAGAATATAATTTCCTTGCAATGAAACCAAAGAGAGACAAACAAACATAATTCCACATCTAACAAAGAAAATAACAGGAAGCGACAATCACTATTCCTAAATATCCCTAAACATCAACAGACCCAATTCCCCAATAAAAAGACATAGACTAACAGATTGGATATGTAGAGAGGACTCAGAATTTTGCTGCATGTGGAAACACACCTTGGAGACAAAGACAGACACTACCTCAGAGTAAATGGCTGGAAAACAACTTTCCAAGCAAATAGACTGAAGAAACAAGCTGGAATTGTCATTCTAATATCAAATAAAATTGACTTTCAACCAAAAGTCATTAAAAAAGAAAAGAAAGGACACTTCATATTCATCAAAGGAAAAATCCACAAAGATGAATTCTCAATCCTAAATATCCATGCTCCAAATGCAAGGGCACCTACATTCGTAAAAGAAACATTACTAAAGCTCAAAGCACACATTGCACCTCACACAATAATAGTAGGAGATTTCAACACCCCACTGTCATCAATGGACAGATCATGGAAACAGAAACTAAACAGAGCCATAGAGAAACTAGCTGAAGATATGAACCTAGTTGATTTAACATGTATTTATAGAACATTTCATCCTAAAATAAAAAGATATACTTTCTTCTTAGCACCTCATGGTACCTTCTCCAAAATTTACCACATAATCTGTCACAAAACAGGCCTCAACAGACACAGGAAGTTAGAAATAATCCCATGCATCCTATCAGATCACCATGCACTAAGACTGGTGGTCAATAACAACAGTAATGACATAAAGCTCACATATACATGGAAGTTGAAAAATGCTCTACTCAATGACAATTTGGTCATGGGGGAAGTAAAGAAAGAAATTAAAGATTTTTTAGAATTTAATGAAAATTAAGATACAATATACCTAAATGAAAGGGACATAATGCAAGCAGTTCTGAGAGGGAAACTCAAAGCTCTGAGTGCCTGCAAAAAGAAACAGGAGAGAGCATATGTCAGTAGCTTGACAGCACACCTAAAAGCTCTAGAACAAAAATAAATAAATAAATCCTAGAGGAATAGAAGGCAGGACATAGTCAAACTCAGGGCTGAAATCAACCAAGTAGAAATGAAAAAGACTATAGAAAGAATCAACAAAACCAGAAGCTGGTTTTCTGAGAAAATCAACAAGATAGATAAACCCTTAGCCAGACTAACTAGAGGTCACAGAGAGTGTATCAAAATTAACAATATCAGAAATTAAAGGGAGACGTAAAACAATGTGAGGATATTAAAAACATCATCAGATCCTACTACAAAACTTATATTTAACAAAACTAGAATACTGGAGGACATGGACAATTTTCTAGACAAATACCAGGCACCAAAGATAAATCAGGAACAAATAAACCATTTAAACAACCCCATAACTCCTAAAGAAATAGAAGCAGTTATTAAAGTCTCCCAACCAAAAAGAACCCAGGACCAGATGGGTTTACGGCATATCTATCAGACCTTCATAGAAGAACTCAAACCAATACTGTCCAAACAATTCCACAAAATAGAAACAGATGGCAGCTCCAAAAAAAAAAAAGAAAAAGAAAAAGAAAAGAAAAGGAAACAGATGGAGCACAACCAAATTCCTTCTATGAAACCACAATTACTCTTATACCTAAACCACACAAAGACCCAACAAAGAAAGAGAACTTCAGACCAATTTCCCTTATGAATATTGATGCAAAAACACTCAATAAAATTCTTGCAAACTTAATCCAAGAACACATCAAAATGATCATCCATCATGATCGAGTAGGCTTTATCCAAGGGATGTAGGGATGGTTTAATATATGGAAATCCATTAATGTAATCCACTATATAAAAAAACTCAAAGGTAAGAACCACATGATCATTTCATTAGATACTGAGAAAGCATTTGAAAGAATTCAGCACCCCTACATGATAAAAGTCCTGGAAAGATCAGGAATTCGAGGCCCATATCTAAACACAGTAAAAGCAATATACAGCCAACCAGTAGCTAACATCGAACTAAATGGAGAGAAACTTGAAGCAATCCCACTAAAATCAGGGACTAGACAAGGTTGCCTACTCTCTCCCTACTTATTCAATATAGTACTCGAAGTCCTAGCCAGAGCAATCAGACAGCAAAAAGGAGGTCAAATGGATATAATTTGGAAGGAAAGAAATCAAAATATCACTATTTGCAGATGATATGATAGTATATTTAAATGACCCCAAAAATTCCACCAGAGAACTATTTAACCTGATAAACAACTTCAACAAAGTGTCAGGGTATAAAATTAACTCAAACAAATCAGTAGCTTTCCTCTACTAAAAGGATAAATAGGCTGAGAAAGAAATTAGGGAAACAAAACCATTCACAATAGTCACAAATAATATAAAATAACTTGGTGTGACTTTAACCAAGCAAGTGAAAGATCTGTATGATAAGAACTTCAAGTCTCTGAAGAACGGAATTGAGGAAGATCTCAGAAGATGGAAAGAACTCCCATGCTCATGGATTGGCAGGATTAATATAGTAAAGATGGCTATTTTGCCAAAAGCAATCTACAGATTCAATGCAATCCCCATCAAAAATCCTACTCAATTCTTTATAGAGATAGAAAGAGCAATTTGCAAATTCATTTGGAATAACAAAAAACCCAGCACAGCAAAAACTATACTCAACAATAAAAGAAGTTCTGGAAGAATCACCATCCCTGCCTTCAAGCAGTATTACAGAGCAATAGTTTGTATGGTATTGGCACAAAGGCAGGCAGATCAGTGGAACAGAATTGAAGACCCAGAAATGAACCCACACACCTATGGTCATTTGATCTTTGACAAAGGAGCTAAAACCATCCAATGGAAGAAAGATAGCATTTTCAACAAATTGGGCTTGTTCAACTGGAGGTCAGCATATAGAAGGATACAAATCTATCCATTCTTAACACCCTGTACAAAGCTTAAGTCCAAGTAGATCAAGGACCTCCACATCAAACCAGATACACTCAAACTAAGAGAAGAAAAAGTGGGGAAGAGTTTTGAACACATGGGCACTGGGGAAAATTTTCTGAACACAACACCAATGGCTTATGCTCTAAGATCAAGAATCGACAAATGGGACTTCATAAAACTGCAAAACTTCTGTAAGGCAAAAGACACTGTCATTAAGACAAAACGGCAACCAACAGATTGGGAAAAGATCTTTACAAATCTTAAATCTGATAGAGGGCTAATATCCAAAATATACAAAGAACTCAAGAAGTTAGACTCCAGAGAGCCAAATAACCCTATTGAAAATGGGATATAGAGCTAAACAAAACATTCTCAGCTGAGGAATATCGAATGGCCAAAAAGCACCTAAAGAAATGTGTAACATCCTTAGTCATCAGGGAAATGCAAATCAAAACAACCCTGAGTTACCATCTCACACTAGTCAGAATGGCTAAGATCAAAAACTCAGGTGACAGTAGATGCTGGCATGGATGAGGATAAAGAGGAACACTCCTCCATTGTTGGTGGGATTGCAAACTGGTACAACCACTCTGGTTATCAGTCTGGAGGTTCCTCAGAAAATTGGACATTCCACTACCTAAGGACCCAGCTTTACCTCCCCTGGGCATATACCCAACAAATGCTCCAACAGACAACAAAGACACATGCTCCACTGTGTTCATAGCAGCCTTATTTATAATAGCCAGAAGCTGGAAGGAACCCAGATGCCCTTCAACAGAGGAATCGATTCAAAAAATGTGGTACATCTGCACAATTGAGTACTACTCAGCTATCAAGTCAATGACTTCATGAAATTCATAGGCATATGGAATGAACTAGAAAATATCCTGAGTGAAATAACCCAATCATAGAAAAACACACATGGTATGCACTCATTGATAAGTGGATATTAGCCCAAAAGCTCAAATTACCTAAAATGTAATCTACAGGCCATAGGAAGCTCAAGAAGGCGGAGGACTAAAATGTGGATGCTCCCACTCCTTCTTATAAGGGGGAAAATATCCATACGAGGGGATATGGAAGCAAAGTTTAGAGCAGCTATTGAAGGAAAGACCATTCAGAGCTTGACCCACTTGTGGCATATATATATATATATATCTCCACCAAAACTAGATAAGATTGATGAAGCTAAAAAATGCATCCTGAAAGGGACCCAGATATAGATCTCTCCTGAGAGACACATCCACAGCATGTCCAATACAGAGTTCAATGCTAGCAGCAAACCAATGAACTGAGAACAGGACCCCCATAGGGGGAATTAGAGGAAGGATTGAAAGAGTTGAAGGAGCTTGCAACCCCATAAAAACAACAATGCCAACCAACCAGAGCTTCCAGGGACTAAATCACTACTGAAAGACTATACATGGACTGAACCATGGCTCCAACTGCATATGTAGCAGAGAATAGCCTTGTTGGGGCACCAGTGAAAGGAGAAGTCCTTGGTCCTGACAGGGTTGGACCCCAGTTCAGGGGAATATCAGGGGAAGTAAGGGGATGGATGGGGGGAATACTCATATGGGGGAGTTAGAGAGGATGGGGGCTTATGGACAGGAAACTGGGAAAGGGAATAGCAATTGAAATGTAAATAAGAAATACCCAAGTTAATAAAGATGGAGAAAAAAGAAATATATTTAATAAAAAATGAAAAAAAAGCATTTCATAATAAAACAATAAGTTATCTTTGATTTATACTGTAAACTTTCACTGTTCTTAATCTCATACCAAAATATAATTTTTATTTTGTCAATTATATGTTGACATAAAAACCATGCTGTACATTTTTGCCTGATGTTAGAGGTGTCAAATGCTTGTGATTTACTTTCTGTTAAAGAAGTATTTTAGTTCCTTTAAAGGGAAGGACTCTGAGGGTGTCTCATAAGGTTGAAAGTCAGAAATTCAAGATCAAAGACCGTGATGGAATTTACATACTGGCATTCTAACACCAAGAACCATGTACTTTCTTTAGGATCACTCGGGAATTGAATGGAGGTACTTTATGCAGAATCCAACTGGTTAGCTTGACAAATTATCCTTTTGCAAACATTTTCCTGCTGCAAGAACTATTAAGTGAGCACAAATCCATTTTTCATCCTTATTCTTTTTCCATTTTCAATAGTTTCTTCCTTTTTTAAAAGCATCAATATTTTAAGGACAAGACAAGAATATTTTGGTAATATTCTTGCCATTTTTCCTATTTGTGAGGCTAAAGCAACTTTAAATAGATAGATTCCTATGCACCTTCTCTATCACTGCCCACTAGCATCTAGCCTTACTGAATATGACTGTCTAGGGAAAAGCAGATCTTTATTTCTTCTTTTTCCAGATTCTATCTCTATTCTTATTACTATCTCCAACCCCCAAAATAAATTCTATGATAGTCTGTCTCTTCTGGTCTTACGTGGACCAGTAGTCATTTGTCCTTGGAGCAGGATGCCACAGGACAGTATTAAAACAATAAATTATTTTAATGAAGAACATTCCTACCAGGATGAGATTTCATCATGTTTGCTTTTCTTAAACATCACAATTTCCCATCTGTTCTGAGTTTAGAGCCAAAGCCTGCTCAAGATAAATTTAATGTGTGTGGAGATAGATGTGGAGGAGTTCAAAGACCAGCCTCCTGACTGACTTGTCACATAATAGAAACATTGGTAAATTCCTTCTTCTTTTAGCCCACCATGAGGGGAAACAAATCAGGACAAAAACAGCAAACTGTAAAAACTCCACACGGGACACTATAAAGGATGAATAATTCCATTCAAAGATCCAATCTTCTTGTCTTCTTTGTATCTCAGAGTGAGATGCAAGAACTAAGCATGCTTTCATTGCTTTCCAAGGAATGGCATCATCCATTTTCTCTGAGGTCAATCTAGATGTATTTGCATATCACTGTTATGCTCCAACTCCTTTTATGGTTATTCCCTAACACTAACTTATGGTGTATTATTTTTTCCTTTATTTTTTTGTTCAAACTTCCTCTTAAGGGAAATCAGGGATTCCACATTAAAAACAAAATAAGATTATTGCTTATTTTTGCTGCTTTGAGCTCTAGACTCATTACATTCAAGACATAAAATAAAAATGGTAGAGCATCTTTCATCAACATATATATATATATATATATATCTTCCTTTTATTTGACTTTTTTCTTTTATTGGATATTTCTTTATTTACATTTCAAGTGTTATATCCTTTTCCAGTTTTCCCTCCAGAAACCTGCTATCTATGAGGGTGTCCCTCAATCCATCTGCCCACTACCTCCAACCTCTGCACCCTGATATTCCCCCTACACTGGGGAATTGAGCCTTGACAGGACCAAGAGCTTCTCCTCTCATTGATGCCCAATAGGATCATCCTCTGCTACATATATGGATGGAGCCATAGGTCTATCCCTGTTTACTCTTGCGATGGTAGTTTAGTCCCTGGGAGCCCTGGGTGGGGGTCTATATGGTTGCCATTGTTCTTTTTATGAGGTTGAAAACCCTTTCACCTACTTCAGTCTTTTCTCTAACTCCTTCATTGAGGACTCCATTCTCAGTTCAATGATTGGCTGTGAGCATCCACCTCTGTATTTGTCAGGTTCCAGCAAAACCTCTCAGGAGACAGGTATATCAGGCTGCTGTAGGCAAGCACGTCTTGGATCTGCAATATTTTCTGGGTTTGGTGGCTCTATTTGGGATGGATCCCCAGGTGGAACAGTCTCTGAATGGCCTTTCCTTCAGTCTCTGCTCCATACCTGAGGAGCTATAACACTTCTGGGCGTATAGCCAAAAGATTCCCCAATGTATAACAAGGACACATGCTTCACTATGTTCATAGCAGCCTTATTTATAATAACCAGAAGCTGGAAAGAACCCAGATGTCCCTCAACAGAGGAATGGATACAAAAAATGTGATACATTTGCACAATGGAGTACTACTCAGCTATTAAAAACAAACAATGACTTCATGAAATTCCAAGCAAATGGATGGAACTAGAAAATATCATCCTGAGTGAGTAACCAAATCATAAAAGAACATGTATGGTATGTACTCACTGATAAAGTGGATATTAGACCAAAAGCTTGAAATACTCAAGATACAATTCACAGACCACATGAAGCTCAAGAAGAAGGAAGACCAAAGTGTGGATTCTTTAGTGCTCCTTAGAAGGGGGAACAAAATTTTTCATCCAATATATAAAAAGAACTCAAAAAGTTAGACTCCAGAGAATCAGGTAACACTATTAAAAATGGGGTACAGTGCTAAATAAAAAATTCTCACCTGAGGAATATCGAATGCCAAGTAGTACCTAAAGAAATGTTCAACATCCTTAGTCATGAGGGAAATGCAAATCAAAACAACCCTGAGATATCAGTCAGAATGGCTAAGATTAAAAACTCGGATGACAGCAGATGCTGGTGAGGATGTCTAGAAAGTAGAACATTCCTCCATTGTTGGTGGGATTACAAGCTGAAAGAAACACTGGAAATCAGTTTGGCAGTGCCTCAGAAAATTGGACATAGTACTACCTGAACTTTTTTTAAACTCCAGATTGTATTTGCACATCCCATACCTCCTCCCTGCCCCCTGTCTCCATGAAGATTTCCCCACTCCTTAACCCCCACCCCATCAGACCTCTAGACTCCCTGGGGCCTCCAATCTCTTCAGGGTTAGGTACATCTTCTCTGACTGAACCCACACTTGGAAGTCCTCTACTGTATGTGTGTTTGGGGCCTCATATCAACTGGTATATACTGCCTGTTTGGTGGTCCAGTGTCTTAGAGATCTCTGCGTCCAGGTTAATTGAGAGTGCTGGTCCTCTTACAAGGTGGTCCCCCTCCTGAGCTACTTCCTGCTTTTCCCTAATTCAATCACAGGGATCAACAGCTTCTGTCCATTGATTGGGTGCAAATATCTGCATCTGACTCCTTCAACTGCTTTTTGGGTCTTTTAGGGAGTACTCGTGATAGGTCCCTTTCTGTGAGCACTCCATACATAACCTCAGTAATAGTGTCAGGCATTGGGCCTCCCTTTGGGCTAGATCTGACTTTGGGCCTGTTGCTGGACCTTCTTTTTCCTCAGGCTTTTCTCCATTTCCATCTCTGCATTTCTTTCTGACAGCAAAAATTATGGGTCAGAGTTTTGACTGTAGGATGGCAACCCCAACCCTTACCCCTGTCTTTTGGCTGGAGGTGGGCTCAACAAGTTCTTTCTTCCCACTGTACTGCATTTTATCTAATCCTTCCTTTGAGACCCGAGAGTCTCTCACCTACCAGGTCTCAGGAATATTCTGGATGCTCCCCCCACAACCTCCTACCTCCTGAGGTTGCCTGTTTTCATTCTTTCTACCTGCCCTCAGGGCTTTATTCCTTTTCCCTCACCCAATATAAGATCATGTTCCCCTCTTTCCCCACTCCCATCCCCTTTCCCTTCCCTGTTCCTTGCTCCCCCTTGTTGTTGCTTTCTTCTCCCTCCCAAGTGGGACTGAGACATCCTCAGCTTGTTAATCTTTTTGAATTCTATGGACTATAGCTTGGGTATTCTGTACTTTTTTGCCTAATATTCACTTATTAGTGAGTACATACCATGCATATATTTTGGGTTAGAGTTACCACATTTAGAATGATATTTTCAAGTTCCATTCATTTGCCTGCAAAGCTCAGGATGTCCTTGTTCTGAATAGTAGTATTCCATTGTGTAAATGAACCATATTTTCTGTATCCATTCTTCTGCTGTGGGACATCTGTGTTGCTTCCAGATCTGGCTATCACAAACAAGACTGCAGTGAAAATATGGAACATGTGCCCCTGTGGCATGATGGGGCATCTTTTGGGTATATTCCAATATGAAGAGTGGGTCTTCATCAGGTAGATGTATTTCCAACTTTCTGAGGAACATCCAGATTGATTTCCAAAGTGGCTGTACCAGTTTGTAATTCCACCAACAGTGGAGAAGTGTTCCTCTTTCTCCACATCCTCGTTAACATTCACTGTCACCTGAAGTCTTGATCTTAGCCATTCTGATTGGTGTAAGGTAGAATCATAGGGTCACTTTGTTTTGCATTTCTCTGATCACTAAAGACTTTGAACAGTTCTTTAGTTCCATCCATTTGCCATTTGAGATTTCTCGGTTGTAAATTCTCTGTTTAGTTCTATATCCCATTTTTGATTGAGTGGTTTGGATTTTTGATAGTTTCTTGAGTTCTTTATATATTTTGGATGTTAACCCTCTATTGGATGTGGGATTAGTGAAGAATTTTTCCCAGTCTGTAGGTTGTCAGTATGTCTTATTGACTATATGTTTTTTGCCTTTCAGAAGCTTTCTAGTTTCATGATTATAGAGTGTGAGTCCCTGGAGCTATTTTTTTTTTAGGAATTTTTCCCCTGTGCCAATGAGTTCAAGGCTCTTTCTCACGTTCTCTGCTATTAGATTCAGTGTATCTGATTTTATGTTGAGGTCCTTGATCCACTTGGACTTAATCTTTGTGCAAAGTGACAAATATGGGTTTATTTTCATTTTTCCACATACAAACAGCCTGTTAGATAAGCACCATTTATTGAAAATGCTTTCTTTTTCCCATTGCATCAACAGAAACACTAAAAGCAAATGGAGGTTGGTCAGAGTTCATGCAGACTCAAAGAGAACACAAATGCCAGCCTAGGCTACTATACCCAGCAAAACTCTCAATCAACATAGATGGAGAAACTGAAATATTCCAGGACAAAACCAAATTCAAACAGTATCTATCTACCAATCAAATCCTACAGAGGATCTTAGAAGGAAAACTCCAATAGAAGGAAGGTAACTACCTACAAGAACAACCAACAGTCATCTGCCTTTAATATATTTCAATATTAATGGGCTCAACTCACATAGATATAAGCTAACAGACTGGATATGCAAGATCCAGCATTTTGCTGCATACAAGAAATACACCTCAAAACCCCGTGGGAGAGAGACCTCATTGCCTGGTCAGGTGGGCACTCCTGAGGCTGCAGAGCTGAAGAGACCACCAACACTGCCCACCCCTGCTCACATCCCTGGCCCAAGAGGAAACTGTATACGGCCTCTGGGTTCCCATAGAGGAGGGCCCAGGAGCAGCAGGTCTGCTGCCTCTGAGACACCACCAGAGCCTGAAGGGACCGACCGGGTAAACAGTTCTCTGCACCCAAATCCCGTGGGAGGGAGAGCTAAACCTTCAGTGAGGCAGACACGCCTGGGAAACCAGAAGAGACAGCACTCTGCACACATCTCTGACTCCAGAGGAAAACACGAAACACCATCTGGAACCCTGGTGCACGGAAGCTCCTGGAAAGGGCGGCGCAAATCTTCCTGGTTGCTGCTGCCACAGAGAGCTCATAAGCAACACCCTCACAAGCAAACTTGAGACCAACTTTTCTGCTGCAAGTGACCCTGGTGCACTCAAGACACAGGCCCACAGGAACACAGGAACAGCTGAAGACCTGTAGATAGGAAAAACTACACGCCCGAAAGCAGAACACTCTGTCCCCATAACTGGCTGAAAGAAAACAGGAAACAGGTCTACAGCACTCCTGACACACAGGCTTATAGGTCAGTCTAGCCACTGTCAGAAATAGCAGAACAAAGTAACACTAGAGATAATCTGATGGCGAGAGGCAAGCGCAGGAACTCAAGCAACAGAAACCAAGACTACATGGCATCATCGGAGACCAATTCTCCCACCAAAGCAAACAGGAAATATCCAAACACACCAGAAAAGCAAGATCTAGTTTCAAAATCATATTTGAACACGATGCTGGAGGACTTCAAGAAAGACATGAAGAACTCCCTTAGAGAACAAGTAGAAGCCTACAGAGAGGAATCTCAAAAATCCCTGAAAGAATTCCAGGAAAACATAAATAAACAAGTAGAAGCCCATAAAGAGGAGTCACAAAAATCCCTGAAAGAATTCCAGGAAAACACAATCAAACAGTTGAAGGAATTAAAAATGGAAATAGAAGCAATCAAGAAAGAACACATGGAAATAACCCTGGATATAGAAAACCAAAAGAAGAGACAAGGAGCTGTAGATACAAGCTTCACCAACAGAATACAAGAGATGGAAGAGAGAATCTCAGGAGCAGAAGATTCCATAGAAATCATAGACTCAACTGTCAAAGATAATGTAAAGCAGAAAAACCTACTGGTCCAAAACATACAGGAAATCCAGGACTCAATGAGAAGATCAAACCTAAGGATAATAGATATAGAAGAGAGTGAAGACTCCCAGCTCAAAGGACCAGTAAATATCTTCAACAAAATCATAGAAGAAAATTTCCCTAACCTAAAGAAAGAGATACCCATAAGCATACAAGAAGCCTACAGAACTCCAAATAGATTGGACCAGAAAAGAAACACCTCCCGTCACATAATAGTCAAAACACAAAATGCACAAAATAAAGAAAGAATATTAAAAGCAGTAAGGGAAAAAGGTCAAGTAACATATAAAGGCAGACCTATCAGAATCACACCAGACTTTTCGCCAGAAACTATGAAAGCCAGAAGATCCTGAACAGATGTCATACAGACCCTAAGAGAACACAAATGCCAGCCCAGGTTACTGTATCCTGCAAAACTCTCAATTAACAAAGATGGAGAAACCAAGATATTCCATGACAAAACCAAATTTACACAATATCTTTCTACAAATCCAGCGCTACAAAGGATAATAAATGGTAAAGCACAACATAAGGAGGCAAGCTATACCCTAGAAGAAGCAAGAAACTAATCGTCTTGGCAACAAAACAAAGAGAAGAAAAGCACACAAACATAACCTCATATCCAAATATGAATATAACAGGAAGCAATAATCACTATTCCTTAATATCTCTCAACATCAATGGCCTCAACTCCCCAATAAAAAGACATAGATTAACAAACTGGATACGCAATGAGGACCCTGCATTCTGCTGCCTACAGGAAACACACTTCAGAGACAAAGACAGAAACTACCTCAGAGTGAAAGGCTGGCAAACAACTTTCAAAGCAAATGGTCAGAAGAAGCAAGCTGGAGTAGCCATTCTAATATCAAATAAAATCAATTTTCAACTAAAAGTCATCAAAAAAGATAAGGAAGGACACTTCATATTCATCAAACGAAAAATCTACCAAAATGAACTCTCAATCCTAAATATCTATGCCCCAAATACAAGGGAACCTACATACGTACAAGAAACCTTACTAAACCTCAAAACACACATTGCACCTCACACAATAATAGTAGGAGACTTCAACACCCCACTCTCATCAATGGACAGATCATGGAAACAGAAATTAAACAGAGACGTAGACAGACTAAGAGAAGTCATGAGCCAAATGGACTTAACGGATATTTATAGAACGTTCTATCCTAAAGCAAAAGGATATACCTTCTTCTCAGCTCCTCATGGTACTTTCTCCAATATTGACCTTATAATTGGTCAAAAAACGGGCCTCAACAGGTACAGAAAGATAGAAATAATCCCATGCGTGCTATCAGACCACCATGGCCTAAAACTGGTCTTCAATAACAATAAGGGAAGAATGCCCACATATACATGGAAATTGAACAATGCTCTACTCAATGATAACCTGGCCAAGGAAGAAATAAAGAAAGAAGTTAAAGACTTTTTAGAATTTAATGAAAATGAAGATACAACATACCCAAAATTATGGGACACAATGAAAGCTGAAAGAGGAAAACTCATAGCGCTGAGTGCCTGCAGAAAGAAACAGGAAAGAGCATATGTCAGCAGCTTGACAGCACACCTAAAAGCTCTAGAACAAAAAGAAGCAAATACACCCAGGAGGAGTAGAAGGCAGGAAATAATCAAACTCAGAGCCGAAATCAACCAAGTAGAAACAAAAAGGACCATAGAAAGAATCAACAGAACCAAAAGTTGGTTCTTTGAGAAAATCAACAAGATAGATAAACCCCTAGCCAGACTAACGAGAGAACACAGAGAGTGTGTCCAAATTAACAAAATCAGAAATGAAAAGGGAGACATAACTACAGATTCAGAGGAAATTCAAAAAATCATCAGATCTTACTATAAAAGCCTATATTCAACAAAACTTGAAAATCTACAGGAAATGGACAATTTCCTAGACAGATACCAGGCACCGAAGTTAAATCAGAAACAGATAAACCACCTAAACAACCCCATAACTCCTAAGGAAATAGAAGCAGTCATTAAAGGTCTCCCAACCAAAAAGAGCCCAGGTCCAGACAGGTTTAGTGCAGAATTCTATCAGACCTTCATAGAAGACCTCATACCAATATTATCCAAACTATTCCACAAAATTGAAACAGATGGAGCACTACCGAACTCCTTCTATGAAGCCACAATTACTCTTATACCTAAACCACACAAAGACCAAACAAAGAAAGAGAACTTCAGACCAATTTCCCTTATGAATATCGACGCAACAATACTCAATAAAATTCTGGCAAACCGAATCCAAGAGCACAACAAAACAATATCCACCATGATCAAGTAGGCTTCATCCCTGGCATGCAGGGATGGTTTAATATACGGAAAACCATCAACGTGATCCATTATATAAACAAACTGAAAGAACAAAACCACATGATCATTTCACTAGATGCTGAAATAGCATTTGACAAAGTTCAACACCCCTTCATGATAAAAGTCCTGGAAAGAATAGGAATTCAAGGCCCATACCTAAACATAGTAAAAGCCTTATACAGCATACCAGTTGCTAACATTAAACTAAATGGAGAGAAACTTGAAGCAATCCCACTAAAATCAGGGACTAGACAAGGCTGCCCACTCTCTCCCTACTTATTCAATATAGTTCTTGAAGTTCTAGCCAGAGCAACCAGACAACAAAAGGAGGTCAAGGGGATACAGATCGGAAAAGAAGAAGTCAAAATATCACTATTTGCAGATGATATGATAGTATATTTAAGTGATCCCAAAAGTTCCACCAGAGAACTACTAAAGCTGATAAACAAAGCTGGCTGGCTATAAAATTAACTCAAATAAATCAGTAGCCTTCCTCTACACAAAAGAGAAACAAGCCGAGAAAGAAATTAGGGAAACGACACCCTTCATAATAGACCCAAATAATATAAAGTACCTCGGTGTGACTTTAACCAAGCAAGTAAAAGATTTGTACAATAAGAACTTCAAGACTCTGAAGAAAGAAATTGAAGAAGACCTCAGAAGATGGAAAGATCTCCCACGCTCATGGATTGGCAGGATTAATATAGTAAAAATGGCCATTTTACCAAAAGTGATCTCCAGATTCAATGCAATCCCCATCAAAATACCAATCCAATTCTTCAAAGAGTTAGACAGAACAATTTGCAAATTCATCTTGAATAAAAAAAAAACGCCAGGATAACTAAAACTATCCTCAACAATAAAAGGACTTCAGGGGGAATCACTATCCCTGAACTCAAGCAGTATTACAGAGCAATAGTGATAAAAACTGCATGGTATTGGTACAGAGACAGACAGATAGACCAATGGAACAGAATTGAAGACCCAGAAATGAACCCACACACCTATGGTCACTTTATTTTTGACAAAGGAGCCAAAACCATCAATTGGAAAAAAGATAGCATATTCAGCAAGTGGTGCTGGTTCAACTGGAGGTCAACATGTAGAAGAATGCACATCAATCCATGCTTATCACCCTGTACAAAGCTTAAGTCCAAGTGGATCAAGGACCTCCACATCAAACCAGATACACTCAAACTAATAGAAGAAAAACCAGGGAAGCATCTTGAACACATGGGCACTGGAAAAATTTCCTGAACAAAACACCAATGGCTTATGCTCTAAGATCAAGAATCGACAAATGGGATCTCATAAAAAACTGCAAAGCTTCTGTAAGGCAAAAGGACACTGTGGTTAGGGACAAAACGGCAACCAACAGATTGGGAAAAGATCTTTACCAATCCTACAACAGATAGAGGCCTTATATCCAAAAAGATACAAAGAACACAAAAAGTTAGACCGCAGGGAGACAAATAACCCTACTAAAAAATGGGGTTCAGTGCTAAACAAAGAATTCACAGCTGAGGAATGCCGAATGGCTGAGAAACACCTAAAGAAATGTTCAACATCTTTAGTCATAAGGGAAATGCAAATCAAAACAACCCTGAGATTTCACCTCACACCAGTGAGAATGGCTAAGATCAAAAACTCAGGTGACAACAAATGCTGGTGAGGATGTGGAGAAAGAGGAACACTCCTCCATTGTTGGTGGGATTGCAGACTGGTACAACCATTCTGGAAATCAGTCTGGAGGTTCCTCAGAAAATCAGACATTGAACTGCCTGAGGATCCAGCTATACCTCTCTTGGGCATATACCCAAAAGATGCCCCAACATATAAAAAGACACGTGCTCCACTATGTTCATCGCAGCCTTATTTATAATAGTCAAAAGCTGGAAAAAACCCAGATGCCCTTCAACAGAGGAATGGATACAGAAAATGTGGTACATCTACACAATGGAATATTACTCAGCTATCAAAAACAATGACTTTATGAAATTCATAGGCAAATGGTTGGAACTGGAAAATATCATCCTGAGTGAGGTAACCCAATCACAGAAAAACATGCAGGGTATGCACTCATTGATAAGTGGCTAATAGCCCAAATGCTTGAATTACCGTAGATACCTAGAACAAATGAAACTCAAGACGGATGATCAAAATGTGAATGCTTCACTCCTTCTTTAAAAGGGAAACAAGAATACCCTTGGGAGGGAATAGTGAGGCAAAGATTAAAACAGACACAGAAGGAACACCCATTCAGAGCCTGCCCCACATGTGGCCCATACATATACAGCCATCCAATTAGACAAGATGGATGAAGGAAAGTAGTGCATGCCGACAGGAGCCGGATGTAGATCGCTCCTGAGAGACACAGCCAGAATACAGCAAAACAGAGGCGAATGCCAGCAGCAAACCACTGAACTGAGAATAGGACCCCCATTGAAGGAATCAGAGAAAGAACTGGAAGAGCTTGAAGGGGCTCGAGACCCCATATGTACAACAATGCCAAGCAACCAGAGCTTCCAGGGACTAAGCCACTACCTAAAGACTATACATGGACTGACCCTGTTCTCTGACCTCATAGGTAGCAATGAATATCCTAGTAAGAGCACCAGTGGAAGGGGAAGCCCTGTGTCCTGCTAAGACTGAACCCCCAGTGAACTAGACTGTTGGGGGGAGGGCGGCATCTGCGGGAGGATGGGGAGGGGAACACCCATAAAAGAAGGGGAGGGGAGGGTTTAGGGGATGTTTGCCCGAATCCAGGGAAAGGAATAACATCTAAATGTACATAAGAAATACTCAAGTTAAAAAAAAAAAAAAAAAAAAAGAAATACACCTCAATAACAAAGATAGACACCATCTCAGAGTAAAAGGATGGAAAACATCTTCCATGCAAATGTTCCCAAGAAACAAGATGGAACTACCATCCTAATATCCAATAAAATAGACTTTCAACAAAAGTTATCAAGGGTGAAGAGGAAGGTTATTTCATATTCATCAAAGGGAAAATCCAAGAAGAGAAAATCTCAATTCTTAGTCAAAACTGTGCACCAAATGCAAGGGCATCCACATTCATAAAAGAAACTTTACTAGGGGTTGGGATTTGGCTCAGTGGTAGAGCGCTTGCCTAGGGAGGCGCAAGGTCCTCAATCCCCCAGCCCCAAAAAAAAAAAAAAAAAGAAAAAAAAAAACTATGGAAGAAACTTTACTAAAGCTCAAAACACACATTGAAACCTACACAATAATAGTGGGAGACATCAACACCCCACTCTCACCAATGGCTAGGTCATTGATACAGGTACAAAACAGAGACACAGTGACTAATAGAGATTATGAACCAAATGGATTTAACAGATATCTATGAACATTTCACTATAAATAAAAGAATATACCTTCTCCTCAGCACCTTGGTATCTTATCCGAATTTGACCAAATATTAGGTCCCAAAACAACCCTAAACAATACAAGAAGATTCAAATAATCCCACGCATCCTATCGCATCACCATGACCTAAGGCTGGTCTTTAATAAGAACAAAAATCAACAGAAAACTCATATATAAGTAGAAACTGAACAAGTCTCTACTCAATGATAAATTGGTAAGAGAAGAAATAAAGAAAGAAATTAAAGACTTCCTGGAATTTAATAAAAAATTTGAGACATCATACCCAAACTTATGGGATACAATTAAAGCAGTGCTGAGATTAAGATTCATAGCACTAACTGCCCTGTTAAAGAAACTTGGGAGATCTTACACTAGCCACTTAACAGCACAACTGAAAGTTCTAGAACAAAATGAAGCAAACATATCTAAGAGAGGTAGAGGGCAGGAAATAGTCAAACTAAGGGCATAAATCAATGAAATAGAAACAAAGAGAACAATACGAAGAATCAACAAAACTAAAACTAAAAGTTGGTTCTTTGAAAAAATCAAACTAACTAAACAGCCCAGAAAGAGTATCCAAATTAACAAAATCAAAAATGAAAACAGAGACATAACAGAAACAGAGGAAATTCAGAGCCTACTACAAAAGCCTATACTCAACAAAACTGGAAAATCCCGATGATATGGATGGTTTTCTAGACAGATATCACATACCAAAGTTTATTCAAGAGCATGCAAACTATCTAAACAGTCTCATATCCCATAAGTAAATAGTAGAAGTCATTAAAAACCTTCCAACCAAAAAAAGCCCAATGCCAGACAGATTTAGTGCAGAATTCTACCAGACCTTCAAAGAAGACCTGATACTAATATTCTTCAGACTATTCCATAAAATACAAACAGATGGAACATACCTAATTCGTTCTATGAAGCCATAATTACTCTGATACATAAACCACACAAGGACTCAACCAAAAAATAGAACTTCAGACCAATCTTGCTTATAAATATCCATGCAAAAATACTCAATAAAATTCTCACAAACCAATTCCAAGAACATATCAAAACCATCATTCACCATAATCAAGTAGGCTTCACTCCAGACATGTAAGGTTGGTTCAATATATGAAAATCCATTAATATAATCCACTAAATAAACAAACTCAAAGGAAAACAAATCACATGATCATCTCCTTAGATGCAGAAAAATATTTGACAAAATACAATATCCTTTCATGTTAAAAGTATTGAAGACATCAGAAATTCAAGGCCCATATCTAAACATAATAAAAGCAATTCATTGCAAACCAAGAGCCAATATCAAATTAAATGAACATATACTTGAAGCAATCCCATTAAAATCAGGGACAAGACAAGGATGCCCAATCTCCTCATATCTATTCAATACAGTACTTGAAATGTTAGCTAGAAAAATAAGACAACAAAAAGAGATCAAGGGAATACAAACTGACAAAGAAGAAATAAAGATATCAGTATTTGCAGATGATATGATAGTATATATAAGTGACACCAAAAATTCTACCAGCAAACTTCTCCAGCTGATAAACAACTTCAGCAAATTGGCAGGATATAAAATTAGCTCAAATAAGTTAGTCGCCTTCCTTTATGCAAATGATAAACATACTAAGAAAGAAATTAGAGAAACAACTCTCCTCACAATAGCCACAAATAATATAAAATATTTTGGGGTAACTCTAACCAAATAAATGAGAGATCTGTGTGACAATAACTTCCTGTCTCTCAAGAAAGAAATCAAAAAAGAGCTTAGAAGTTGGAGAAATCTCCCATGCTCATGGATTAGCAGAATTTACATATTAAAAATGGTCATCCTACCAAAGGCAATCTACAGATTCAATGCAATACCCATCAAAATCTCAACACAGTTCTTCAAAGACATAGAAAAAGCAATTCTCAAATTCATCTGGAAAGTCAAAAAACTCATAAGAGCAAAAACAATTCTTAACAATCAAAGAACAGCTGGGAGGATCACCATCCCTAACCTCAAGCTCTACTACAGAGAAATAGTAATAAAAACTGCATGGTATTGATACAGAGACAGACATGCTAATCAATGGAATAGAATTGAAGACCCAGAAATAAAACCACACTTCCTTGTATAGATTCTTCTTTGTTTGTTTTTCCTTTTATTGGATATTTTCTTTATTTATATTTCAAATGTTATCCCCTTTCCTAGTTTCCTCGTTACAACCCCCTATTCCATTCCCCCTCCCCCTGCTTCAGTGAGGGTGTTCCCCTACTCACCCACCCACCCACTCCCTCCTCCCTGCCCTGGCATTTCCCTACAATCGGGCATCAAGCCTTCACAGGATCAAGGGTTTCTCCTCCCATTGATGCCCAACAAAGCCATCCTCTGCTGCATATGTGGCTGGAACCATCGGGTTGCTCCATGTGTACTCTTACAGACCACATGAAGCTCAAAAAGAAGGAAGACCAAAGTGTGGATACTTTAGTCCTTAGAAGAGGGAATAAAATCCTCACAGGAGGAAACATGGAAACAAAATGTGGAGCAGAGACTGAAGGAAAGGTCATCCAGAGACTGCCCCACCTGGGTTCCAGCCCATATACAGTTACCAAACCCAGACACTACTGCGGATGCCAAGAAGTGCATGCTGACAGGAGCCTGATATATTTGTCAGCTGAAAGACTCTGCCAGATCCAACAAATACAGAGGTGGATGTTCACAGCCAGCCAATTGACTGAGAACGGGTCCCCAGTGAAGTTACAGTGGTGAAGTTACAGAAAAAACTGAAGGAGCTGAAAGGGTTTGCAACCCCGGAGAAACAATAATGTCAACCAACCAGACCCACCCCCATCCCCATCCCCCCCCCCACCCCCCACCTCCCAGGGACTAAACCTGGTAAAGATTACTTCTCTAGTTGGCAGCTGCTGGTAAGCCCAAGAGGATTTCCAGATAGTACAGCTCTTTTAAACCCCCCAATGCACCTCTGAGCCCAGTAAAGGCTCAAAAAGCTGGACCGGAATAGAATCTTTTGTTTGTCCTTTCAAAGCCTGTTTTATCTGTGGTGAATAGATGTTTTGTTATACCGCTCAAGGAAAAATAACAACTGCCAATTGTGTCATACTGAGATAAACTTAACTTGGTCATAATGCATTGTCTATGTTAGATATAAATAGATCTGGTTTCAAATGTTTTGCTTCACTGAATGCCCATAAGTGAAATTGGTCAATGATTTTTCTTCCACGTGACCAGTCCCTGACAGGAGTTGTGTTTGCTCAGCTCTCTCTCCTTTTATACTCTGGAAGAACTCATTTGAGGTTAGGCTTTAAAAAAAAAAAAAAAAACTTGGAGTTAAATTCATTACTTATAGTAATCTCTGCCATCATATCTTCCAGAATTTCTTCTCATTTAATTTTATAGTGCTTATGAAGTTGCTCTTTCTATTTTTCTGTGATGTTCTGATAAACTGTAATGTTCTCTATGGTCAGGTGCTCCA
Organism: Rattus rattus; assembly: GCF_011064425.1. Classification (NCBI taxonomy): domain Eukaryota; kingdom Metazoa; phylum Chordata; class Mammalia; order Rodentia; family Muridae; genus Rattus; species Rattus rattus. The sequence goes on along the minus strand of NC_046157.1, from coordinate 76,582,280 downwards.
TTGCCAGTGACCAGTGCTTTAGCAGTGATCGGGAACCTGAGGACAGAGGTATTGGAGGGAGGGAGGACACTGACCAACTGTTGACCATCAAGCAACTGGCCCCAAATAGTTTATTGTCATTCTTTATACAATCACAAGCCTACTCACCTGAGCAGTGAAATTATTGGTTATTTTATTTAAAGAATTCATAAGGTCAGTACTACATAAGCCCTGTCATTACAAAAAGCCTCCAACTAGTTTCCTTTCCTCCTTTCCCTCTCCCTGTAGGTCAGTCGCACATCTGCAACCATATTCTGCAATTACAATTTAAAGTTAGTTTTTCCTGAGTCATCAAATAGCAGCCCTCTGTCATAATACTTTTTTCATTGCAGACAGAGACATGCTCATGTGTCAAGCAACTTTTACCGATATGCATCCGTTTCTGATTGTGTCTCTGTTCATCAGACACCACTTCCCCATTTCTTTTTTTTTTTTTTTTTCTTTTTTTCAGAGCTGGGGACCGAACCCAGGGCCTTGCACTTGCTAGGCAAGCGCTCTACCACTGAGCTAAATCCCCAACCCCCACTTCCCCATTTCTAAAGTTACTATTGATCAGACACAGCTTTACGAGAACAGTTATGAAAGCCCGGCCCATTGCTTTCCATACTGCTATAGGCTTACTCAGTGTGACTGTAGCTGTTTCTCTAGGGACATCATTATATTTCTCAAATTACCCAGGAGTAATTGTCACATCTACAGGATCAATAGAGGTAGAGGGAGGAGAGGAGGGTTTTACTCCTTTAATGAGTCTTAAGAAAAACATAGAATCATCCATGGAGTTTTTCTTTAATATATTTTATTTTTATTTTCCCAATATACCTTTTTAAATTTTATTTTTCTTGAATATTTTATGTATTCATATTTCAAATGTTATCGCCTTTCCCCCCCCCTCCCATGCCCCCTCCTTCGGCTTTAATAAGGATCCTTCCACTCCCACCAACCCACTCCAACCTCAGCTCCCTGGCATTCCCCTATATTGGGGAAACGATTTCACAGGACCAAGGGCTTCTGACCCTACTGATGTCAGGCAATGCCAGCCTGTGCTACATATGCAGCTGGAGCCATGGGTCCCTCCATGTGTACTCATTGGTTGGTGGTTTAGTCCCTGGGAGCTCTGAGGGGTCTGGTTGGTTGATGCTGTTCTTCCTACGGGGATGGAAACCCCTTCAGCTCCTCCAGTAGGAATTTAGTCTGCGTGAATCTGGCCTTGCCCATGACTGACAAAGTGAAACGGAATATTGAGTATTTGCAGCATAGTGAAAGCAAAGGGAGCTTGTAGCCCGCATGATCTAGGTAAGAAGCATAGAGGACACCAAATTCACCACAGGTCCTTGCCAGGTGGGAAGAAGTTTACGTGGATCTTGCTGCATGAAGTTCCACCAGTGAAACACTCACAGGCCATTTGCTGCAGATGCCACATGGCCACTGCTACTCGAGTTAGCCTTGCAAGTTAAACCAAAGTTTCCATTTCTCCTCCAGCCTCTGCAGGCAGCATCTGTGCAGTCAGAGGTGTTTCAAAGCCACTGCTTTGTTCACTTGGGATATTTTGTTATCTGTTTTTCCACAGTTCCCCCAACTGAATTATCATTTTAAAAATCTTATTAAGTTTGTTGATGTTATATCTTATTTTCTTTCACTAATTAATATAAATTTAATTTTTTTACTAAATTTGGCATTAGCCTTTTGTCATTTTCATATTCAGCTCATTAACTTTTGATTATATATATAATTTACAATTTTAAGTATTTTATGATATCTACTTTAGGAATTTGCCTCTTATTCACTTTACTTAATTGTGTTCTTTAACTTCTAAATAGATTGTTCTTTTTTCTGTTTTTAACTATCTATATCTGACTTGACTTTTTTGTAACTGGTAAACATGAGCTATATGCTACCAGTCCTTTGAAAATTGTTGAAACACACTTGTAGTTCATCATGTGGTTGATTCATACGAAGAATGATTTTCTAGCTTAAAATAATATGTACCAACAGGTTAAGGTGGCATCTTCCTATTAGTTGGTTGTCAAAGATTAGTGAATCATCAGAGCATTCATTCATTATTAATTTTTAAATCTTTTCCTCTTTTGATCACTCGCTCTTTCTCTAACTTATTCTGTTTAACAAGCGCCCAAAAAAATACTCTTGAATATCCCAAAAAATGACAAATGGGGAAGTTATTAAAAGACTGTGAGTTATTGGAGATTTTAATGTCACATCATGCTTGGAGAAAGTTAAAAAGATTAAGAAAACATTAACAACATTGAGGAAAAGCTATAATGAATTTATTAACATCATTAAGTTTTAATGAATCAACACAACATGTTTAGCATTAATGTATGCAAGGCATTAAGGTCAAGACTAGACTTACATCTACTAAAATTCTAGTGGAATGAATAAAGAAATGAGCTTTACTCAAATTTGATAGAATATAGGATTTGAAATAATGCTCCAAACTAGGGAAACAATCACAAGTCTAACGGAACCAACACGGAGGGCTGTTGTAGCCAGATTGATGGCAAATGCCCCTGGAGTGGGTTGTGACATGTGAAAGCATGTGCAACACTGTGATGTGGAGATGTGGAAAGAGAATCTGTTTTATAAAAGTAAGAGGTCAAGAAAAAAGGCTTGTCCCAAAGAGGAGGGGTATTTTCTCTGGAGTGTAGAGTTTGCCCAATCTGCATGGTTATTTTTTTTTCAAGAGGTGAGGATTACTGGGATGCATATTTACACTCAAATATCCACATGCTGAGTCCCAGCCTCAGCACTGCAGAATGTGACCACTTTGGGAGACAGGACTTTTAAAATGGTAAATTGAAATGAGGGTAGAGTGTAATGAAACTGACTGCAGTATTCACAGAAAAAGGAGATTGAATAACTGAGAAGGATATCAAGTGTTGATGAACAAAGGGGAATGACCCTCTGAAAATCTGAAGTTGTCAGGGTAAAGGTTTCCTATGACACAAAACTGTGAGTATCTCTTCAAGGGCTTCAAGCTCTAACAAGTGATAAAAATTTTCTAGGGTTGAAACCACCTTGCAAGTGATAGAGTAATTTACATAGTAGTCCTAGCAGGATGAATAGAGGAGTGCCATGTAGAAATAATTAAAGGTACCAGCTTCTCTCTGAAAACTTTCAGTAGCCTTTGCTGGTCACATCTCTACTGTCTCTTTTAAACCATGCACGATACCCTCATTGTTGGCTGCTATCAACATGAGGACTTTAACGCTGACTCTTAGATTTATTGCTTCTTCTATCACTGGGATTTCACATTCATTCCAGGATCCAAAATGTAAAATCCACCTATACCCAACATCATTTAAAAATATCCCACCTCCCAAAAAATAGCCTACCACAAATAAGTTTGCAAATGACTATATATAATAATATTAGTTAATGGGACTTATATAAAAATATGGCTGGAGCCAACACAATCATGGTATAATATCTAATTTTAGAAGAATACCTAGGAGGTCTTTATAATTTCATGCCATTTATTTGCTAGATGAATTATATTTGTTCCTGTTGGTCCTTGAGAGTATCCAAATCAGTCTACTTCTCATACGCTGGTTAAGGTCATGAAATAATACTCACATCCTCTTCATCTGCACCATTGGATTTCACATTATATCTATAAAATGTGTCTTGCTTACATGGGAGACAAGATAGCCATGACTTACTGACATTAACTCAGCCTTACTTTCAAATAAATATAACTCAGCCTTACTTTCAAATAAATACGTCATTGCAACATTCCTCTCCATCTCTGTAAGTTTTTATCTGTGAAAGCAACAACTTTTTCTGAAGAGGTTAACATTAATTACTACTTTTATTTTATAACTTGATGTTTAACAGTGTGTTCTTTGTCCCTAGAAACTCAAATAATTTACAAGAAGGGTAAACTTTCTGTTTTTGTTTTCAGAGTACATATTATACAAATACAGAAAACATATTGTATCCATAGAGACCATTATACCCATTACATGACTTATTACTATAAGTTCCTATGAATATATAATAAAAGAATCAGTGATTATTCAAAGAAGACTGAACATTGATTATCAATAAGCCTAAATCATGAACAAGTAAAATCAGTTCAATAATGTGACCTTTAGATGTATAAAGAAGAAAACATTGAGGGGATTTGTCAAGCTTTCTTATAAATCAGTAAAACATAAGCCTGGGTTTCTACTAAGCATCAGAAGATATAATTCAAGCAATTAAATTTGTTAGGAAAGGATAAAGTTTTATCCAATATTGATTATGCCATATCATCTCCTATTCTTAGGCATTATTAAAAACCAAAGATTTAAACATCAAATCTTTCATTTAATGTATAAATGCAAAATTGAAGACTGACACTGAACTGGGGGTGAATTATTTTTAACTACTTTATATTAAGTTTTCTTTCACTTGGCTGTGTAATGATTTTGTAAACCCATCAGTTTTGCTTTTTATAGTGGAGAAAAAGCACAGATGTATCTGGTTGCAGAAATGGTTCAGAGATAGTTCTAAAAGAGATATAGAAACAAAAATGATTGTCATATATATGTGTGCATATTTATTTTTATCCTTACATGGCTATCACAGAGCATGTTTCTTGGCAAAACTAAGTTATGTGTTAAGTCAGAATTTTAAAATTAGCCTTAAATCATCCATGCTGTATTTTTCTTAACTACACGGGGTCTCTATTATATTTCAGTACCTAGCATTCCATTGAGCTACTTGTATAGAATTTAATAAATGTGAATCATGAGGGGACAATTTAGTGTATAAGATTACTTTCAGTGATCAACACTCAATATGTTTGCTTTCAGCTTGCCTCATCTTTGTCTTGGAAAATTAATAGGAATACATCAGTATAGGACTAAACACCAGATCAATAAGGTACATACTTTAATATACTGTCATCCTCTACATGAGGAGGGATACGAAGCCAGAAGAAAACAGAAAGACAGTCAAGTGTCGTGAAAATGTTGACCATTTTACAAAGATTTGATTAATTTCAATTCCCTTCTGATTACATCATGTACAGTGAGATGTTCTTTGAGAAACAAGTTAAGATAGCCTTAATGTATCCTTAAGCTAGATCAAAAGGAAATGGAGAAAATTTACAATGCAGTCACAATGTGAGGAGGGCAAGTGTTGGGCACAAAGTTAGTACTTATGAAAAGTACTATTCCTGTATCTGCCATTTTGAACAGTAGATATTCATTCCATTGTTAGTATAAACAAACTCTGAGACTGGGGACAGGATATTCCTGCAGCAGGCTCGGACATGAGAGAAGAAGAAATCTAGTTTCAATTTTTAGGCATCTAGTTTCAATTTTCATTAAGGGAGTATGGTGTTGAGACCATTTCTGATTACAAAAATTACAAGATAGCACAAAAAGGAAAAAGCTAAGTTAACAGGAGAAAGAGAAAGGTTTATGTCATGTAGTTTTAGGAGATAGAATTTGAAGTATGAAGGTAGTTTGAACACTGGAATTCTGTTAATATCCACACTAAATATTTCAAGTCATCATCAGATGTCATTTTATAGAATCCATAGATTTTGTAAATCATTTTGAGGAGTCTTTTGAAGTGGGTTTATTTTCTGTCCATTGGCATGTCTTGGGCTATTGTGTGTAGTCAAGATATTTGTATGCAGCACAGCCTCTAATGACATAGCAGCAAGGAATGCATTGAGAATTTCTTCACCTTCTCCTCTCATGCTGGGTGAGGTTCGTGTGTACACTATACACAAGGGTTCAGCATCTCCTATCTTAAGTCCTGCCACCCAGTTTTGAAGTTGCCCCTGTCTATATACCTAGCTGTCATCTAAGTCCCTTCAGGTTTTGCTTTCTCGCTGCTCAAATGTGACATTCTCCTTTTCGTTTTCTAGGCCACTAGCTGAAGTAACCAAAGACTTTGTCTGATGTGGCCCAAGATCACCTCACCAAAGAGATGCAGTGCTTAGAAACATCCAAGGCAAATGCTCTCTCTTTATTCTTCCTAAGATGGAAATGTGCAGGAGGGATTGTTTGGTTTTTGTTTGTGATAGAACATACATCATATAAAAGTGTCCACCATAGTCATTTTTAAGTTTACAGTTCAACTCAGTGGCATTATGCACATATACGCATATATATGTATACACATACACATAAATATTTATATATGGAGATTATATGTCTGAATGTGAGCATAGGTCATAAAATTAGAAAGAGGCACTGAATAGGTGACAGAGGTCATTTTAGGAATGATAATCATAGAGCACATGATTGCAAAACAGGAAGGAAAGCAGAGGAATACCAGAGAAAGTAGATGAAGAAAAACAAATTATTATTGAAAGTGCCATAATTAAATGCATTTAAAAACATTTATAAAAAAGAAGAGAAGAGACATGCTGGAGGAGTAGCTCTCTAACGAGTCCCAGCTATTTCTCCAAATCTGTAGCTTTTTTCTGAGACTGAAGATGTCTACCAGGTCCTCGGTAATTATGTATTACAGGTCAGACATGAAGAGTAGACTACAGATCACCTGTGGGCACTTGTTATGGACTGCCATAAGGCAACCGTCAGTGTATAAAACTAAATACTTTGTATACTTCCGTATGCTTATTCTAAAATATTTATTGTGATCAGAGTTAATAAAGAACTCCAGGTTAAAGAAATAAACATCTACAAAAAATGGAGTTTTATAAGTGGTTCAACACTTTCCCACTTTTCTAAATTAAACTCAGAGACACTTACCTACCCTCTGGTAGCCATGGATGTTAATGGGTTCCCTCGGAAGCAGCCCCTACCCCCCAATAGGCAGAGATCTGCTCCCCCTGCTGGAAGCATCCAGCAGCTGCACATCATCAGACAAACTGCAGTAATTGTACCGTCTTCCAGCTTCAACTTTGGTGCAGAGCAGATAAGACTAGAACATCAAAGTGACAGAGCTGTGTCCAGTTTCCCATGCCAATCACTAAATATTTCCACAACTTCCTATGTACCTATGATTGTGCTTGTGTTTACCCAGCGCACACAGACGAATACTGCAGTCCAATGCTCATCCACCCTGAAAGTACTCTGCTGGCCTCTGGGCAATCTTAAATATGTCCTTATTTCTCAGGTGCTCAAACCTCTCAAAACCACCTGCCAAATCTTCAGTGTCTAAGACAGTAAAAAGACTATTCTTTCTCTGAGTAACACACTGCATCCTTCCTGTAACTTCTTTTGATGTTTCTTGCGGACTTGAAGTTCAGTGTACTATGGCAGTCTTTCTGGCTAAACGATTACATGCTTATTCCTGTTCCCTATCTCCTATAATACTTGACATTCCATAGCACAGATACTCTGTGTCGTATCCCTGGAGAGATATGTGAATATACTTTATAAGTATAAAATATTCGTACAGATTTAATGTCAGCTAAAATATTTTTCCAAATCAATACCATGTAAAGTCATGCAAACAAATCTAAATTTTACACATGTATGCCATCTTATAAGCATTAGGGGAATATCCCACATTGAAACTGAGGTTAGAGACAGAGACTGTGTTCTGATTGGTAAATAACAGGTAAGTGACTAAAGCTGCCGGTCATTTGGATGGTTTCCAACTGGTCATCAGGAACTGAGGTGGGACTCTCAGGAAGATAATTAAGAGAAAACTGTAATATTTTCTCTGCTTCTAAAAAAACACTTACTGATTACAAATACGAAAGAAGTGTGGTGCTTTGTGATTTTGTTTCCCAAAGAGAAGTTGTGTATCGCATACGGAAGTTCATTTAGGACTTGCAGCATAGGAAAAAAAAAAAAAACCAAACCAAACCAAAACAAACAAACAAACAAACAAACAAAAAACAGAAGCATTTTCCTTTTTTAGTTTTACTAGAATGATATCATATTAGTTTCAAAAACTTATGGAACCTGTGATAAAAATCATTATTATTTTGAGTGTGTGTGTGTGTGTGTGTGTGTGTGTGTGTGTGTATGCGCGTGCGCATCAGTATGCATGTGAATGTGCACTAAAGTGTGCTAAGAGAACAACTTGTAGGAGGTAGTTCTCTCCTTCCACTATTTAGATTCTTGGGGAAGAAGTTCAGGTCTCTAACTTTTGTGACATTTATCTTTATCTGCTGAGCCATCTTGCTAACCCACTATCAATATGCCTTATAAAATTTCAGAAATTTGGTGAGAATAATATCAAATGCTCTTGGACTTTTCTTTGGTCAGAATAAGATATTCCTAGCTTATTTAAGGGACATTCCCTATTGATGGACTTGAATGTGACTTCTGAGCTTTCACAATGCTATATGCTTTCTACCACCAACTAGTGGGATTCAAACTGGTCAAGATTTTAACAATAGGGGATCAGAATGTAAACTACAAAACCATCTAGTCCCCTTGGACAGTTTGGTGAAGGACAACTATTCTCCTGGGTGAGTCTCAGCTCTGCCCTGATAGCCCCACTGGTTTTCTGAGTGTAGTTGAGTGTAGTGTCAGTGAGCAGAGGAAGCTGCATGCTTGATTGCACCTAGTGCAGCAATTAAAATGAATCAATGGAGGCTGAGACAATGCCTTCTTAGATCTAGTCGTATTCTGAGGGAATGAAAGTTTAACTTTAATTAATTAACATTAGTTATTAAATTCTGACAAAATTTTGTTAGTTTTATTTTAAAATTAAAAACGTTGGCAAATTAATTCTGTAAAGACTTGATGCCCCAAGGTAGGGGGAAGCCCTAGGGAGTGTATCCTCTCACAGGTTAAGGGGAGGGAGAATGAGGGGAAGAACTCTGCAAAGGGGAGGGGAGCAACATTTGGGATGTAAATAAATAAAATAATTAATAAATAAAAATTTGGCAACAAAGTGGAAGAGAAAACACATGGAAAGGGAGAGAATTTTTTTAGCTATAGATGCAACAGAAGAATACTATGCAGAATATACATAATGAACTAAAAATTATGAACAAAAAATAACCAACCAAAATTGATCCATTTGAAGAATGGGCATTGGACCTGAACAGAGAGTTCTCAAAATAAGAAAACAACGGATAATAATAGGTCACGAAATGCTCATGATCCCTTGCAGATAGAGAAATGCAAATCAAAAGAACTTTGAGATTTGAACTTATCAGAACAGCAAATATCAACAAAACAACTGCACCAGATGATGAAAGGGATGTGGGAAGAGGGGAGAACCATTCACTCTTCTTTGCTTACAAATTGATGTAGCCTCTCTGGATTTCCATGTAAAGAATTCTCAAAAAGACAAAAAACCAAAAAAATCTACCATAAGACCCAGCTATACCACTGCATAGAACTCAACAAACCATGCTCATTGCCACTCTGTTTACTGTAGCTAAAAATGGAAGCAGTGCAATGTCGTTCACCCAGTGAATGGATAATGAAAATGTGATCCATTACACTAGGGACCACTATTCTATAATACTATGTATTATATATATAATACTATAAAGTAGAATGAAATCATTAACTTTGCAGGTAAATGGATGGAATGAGAAAGGATTATATCGAGCAAGGTAAGCCAGCATAATCGCTAACTGCGTCCTAAATATTTGTTATTCTTCTCCTACGTTCCTAGCTCCGCATATTCAGACACGCGTACATATTCTGCAGTGCCTGCAGAATCAAAGAAAGTAAAAATGGGTTATTGTTTGGGTCAGGGAGCAATGGAGAGGGAGTAGCAGAGGATAATTGATCTGATGGGGAGCATAAGAAAATGAAAGCGAATTTCTAATTAGGAGTGGAAAAGAGAGGTGCGTAAAATAACAGCAAGGACATCGCAAAATACCCACAGTGCACGTAAATTCATGTAAAATGAGATGTTTCTGTCTGGGATCAGAATTTTCTCTCCAAGAGCTCAAGCTCATCTCACAAAACCCCCAATGCGAGGCCTGGGAAGTCTTCTTTTCAGTTAGAAACTCCCGAACCATTATAAGTTATTACTATTGCTATTGCCTTCCAGAGATGGAGAGTAAATTAAGTCCTTATTTCTGAAAACAAGGCCTCTGTGCTGGAAATGATCTGAAGGCTCTTTCCTAAGGACTAGCTTTCATAGTACCAGAAGGCACCATGCAAGCATCTGAGGAAGGGAAACAACCAGCATTCTCACATAGCTAAGCTACCTACCGGCATGGCACAATTACCCTAGTAGTATAGCAGTGGTATATAGTATACCTTGGCAGTAACCATCAGCTCTCGAACTAGACTTCCATTCTGCTCAAAATGAGGGAAATCTTGGATAGGTACCAACAAACCAACTGGCTACCATTGCAAAGGCCTAGTAAAGTCATGGATCATGGAGGAAATATACAACCCCCACATTACTAAGCCAGCATAATCCCTACTACATTCTAAATATTTGTTCACGTAGCCACAGATAAATGTAATACTCACTTTATTTCATGAACTTTCTTTTGTAACAAAAGGAGACCACTACAGAAAACCCCAACCGATTGACATGCACTTTTATGGAGCCCAGTTCTCCCTGATACATTCACAATACAACCTTCACACCTAAGACTCAGAAATGGCTGCAGGACAGGAGACAGAAAGACTGTAAATGCTAGAGGAACAGGGAGTTTGCTGTGATTTTGTGTCTCCTAGTAATGAGAAAAGCTATAATGTATTTCAATTATAAAGATACCCATAAAGGATCACCAGCATGGCTCCCTACACATCTGGAAAAAACACAACCAAAAAAAGACATAGTAGCACAAGTGGGAGGAAGTCCAGGAAGTCTGAAGGAATTACAGGAGTCGAAGAAATGCTGAGCCGGAGAATTATCATCTCCAGGGAGAAGCTCACCAATTGTTCATCCAATACTGAATGATAAGTCCTGAGAACATATACATAAAGTAAGATTCTACAGGCTGAGCAGGTTTAATGATGTATTTAGGAATATGTATATTCATATACTCAAGTGTATGTAACACAAATTAAATAAAAAATGTGAAAGAGAGCAAAAGAATAATGTGGTATTTGTTTAAAGTGATCCCTTCCATAGTCATACTGAATCTAAAAGCAGGGTATTCAAGAGAATTAGGAAAGCTGGAACATATAGTTTCAACAGAAATGTAAATTGATAAGTTATATACACTAATCTAGATGATACACATCATAAACTGGATTTATGTATGCATATATGTATATACATATGTATGTGTATATATACATGTGTGTGCATTTGTGTGTGTGGGTGGGGGCAGGGAACCCAGTTACTTGTCATCAACAATTTAATGCATTAATAGTGGACATTAATCTTCCTTGGGATTTCAGCCCCCCTAAATCTCCTCCTTGATGTAGCCTACAAGAAATTGGACCATATGTTTTATTCAAACTTAGAACAAGCTTTAAACCTGGAATAACTCTGCACCTAGACCTAGACCTAGACTCAGACTCAGACTTAGACCCAGACCCAGACCCTTGAACCAGTGTGGCACCTGAAATCAGCACTATAGACCAGTTCTGTACTTCCCAACTCTGCTGTCATAACTCGCTAACATTTCCCCTGCCTTGCTCTGTTCCCTGCTCTTGTGCTGTAGCCATCTCTACACCCTGGGCCAGAACTGCAGCATGCGCCAGTGCTGAGCCTTTCACCAGGTCCACCCAGACAGAGCTCTGTGTTCCTACAGCACGGTACCAGAACAGCTACCTCCAGCTGAAACAGTGACTCTCCATTTACATATCTCATCCTCCTCTTCCCGTGAAGCACCTTTGAACCACATGATAAACTGAATTCTTTCCTAGCCATTCTGTAATGTCTATCCATTGTGTCACTCTGGTATATGGCTTGAAAGAATATTAGTAATAAGAACTGAAATAAATGCATCTGTGTTTCTTTCTTTTTGTTTTTTTTTTTTTAGATTTTTTTCTCCATCTTTATTAAATTGGGTATTTCTTATTTACACTTCAATTGTTATTACCTTTTCCAGTTTCCAGGCAAACATCACCCTAACCTCTCCCCTTCCCCTTCGATGTGGGTGTTCCCCTCCCCATCCTCCCCCCATTACCGCCCTCCCCCAACAATCACATTCACTTGGGGTTCAGTCTCGGCAGGACCAAGAGCTTCCCCTTCCACTTGTGCTCTTACTAGGATATTCATCACTACCTATGAGGTCAGAGTCAGGGTCTGTCCATGTATAGTCTTTGGGGTGGCTTAGTCCCTGGAAGTTTAGTTTGCTTGGCATTGTTGTTCATATGGGGTTTCAAGCCCCTTCAAGCTCTTTCAAGTCCTTTCTCTGATTCCTTCAACGGGGGTCCCATTCTCAGTTCAGTAGTTTGCTGCTGGCATTCACCTACGTATTTGCTATATTCTGGCTGTGTCTCTCAGGAGAGATCTACATCCCGTTCCTGCATCTGTGTTTCTAATGACCAGATACCAAGTGAAGTCAGATGCTAGCAGCAAAACACTGAATTGAGAATATAGGACCCCCTTGGGGGTAATTAGAGGAAGTACTGAAAGACTTGAAGGAACTTGCAACCCCGTAAGAACAACAATGCCAACCAACCAGAGTTTCCAGGGACTAAACCACTATCGAAAGACTATACATGGAGTTACCCTGGGCTCCAACTAGAGAATACCCTTATTGGGGCACCAGTGTAAGGGGAAGCCCTTGGTCCTGCCAAGGTTGGACCCCCAGTGCAGGGGAATATGGGGGGCAGCAAGGGGGATGTATGTAGGGAATACCCTTATGGGGGAGGGGGAGGATACTGGATGGGGGTTTATGGACAGGAAACCGGGAAGGGGATTAACATTTTAAATTTAAGTAAAGAAATATATCTAATAAAAAATTTTGAAAAAGAAGTACTTAAGACCTTAAAGCCAAGGCAATTATATAGCCTATACATTTGTTGTTATTCAGTAAATTCTGACACTATGGAAAGACTGGCATGTCTTTTTTTTGTCCATATCTCATTCTGAAAATATAGAAGTTTAGAAGTGTGTGATGGTATGAAATTCTTACATGAATTGTTATCTGAGTATGAGAATATGTATTATATATTATCAGAAGGGAGAACATATATCAAAATATAGAAAAGACAGGTTCTAGAACAAATAAGATGACCAAGCAAGTTTAAAAGGAAAATCATAGAAAATAATATTTTCCTGTAACTTTAGTAAAATAATTACATATAAATATCAATATAAATAAAAATGATAATCCTATTTGGCATCACTAAAAGGACACCACACAAGTGAAGTATACAGTATAAAGTTGATTTACATTCTGTGCATTTACAAATAAATTATAGCATAAATTAGTGAATTCTCAATTATTATATCTATTAAAATCATGCTTACTAAAGAGCAGATATATGTTCAATAACTTTTAAATGAATATTTACAAATCAGAAAAATACTTTAAGTACAAAATAATAGCAAAAGCTCTAGAATAAAATTTAATATCAAAGCATATTGTTTATACTGTCCTTAACATATTGGTTAAAATTATATTACTTTTTGAAACATATGTTTTACAGCAAGTTTATAAGTGTAGTTTTTATTAAAACTGAGATTTCACACCAAATTATTTTAATTATTTTCAATTCTAGTGATAATTTCCTGTACCAATTAAAATGTAAAGCTATTCTTTCTTTTCCTAGGGCTTTCACATGTTCAGTTAAGTTGCTAGTATGAGATCTCACCAATTTTTTTAATTTATGACTTTAGGATTATAAATTTACTCTTAGAACCATCCTCATTCTGTCCTGTAAGTTTGGACAGCTTCTGTCTTAATTTTCATTCAATTCCCGAAAGTTTTTTATTTCTTTCTTAATTTCTGTCTTGACTATTGTTTTGTTCAATACTGACTTGTTCAATTTCCTTGAGTTTGTAAACTTTCTATTGTATCTGTTATTAATATCCAGCTTTAATCTTTGGTGGTATAAGATTCAGGGAGTTATTTCTATTTTCTTGGTCCATTGAGACTTGCATTGTGTCCAAGTAAGTAGTCAATGTTAGGAAGTTTGACATGGTGCTGAAAAATATTCTGTAAGTATGTTAGGTATGTTTGGTTTATAACATGCTAGCTTCAGCATTTCTCTGTTTAGTTTTTATCTGGATGACCTATCCATTGGCAAGAGTCTGGAATTGAAGCTGCCCACTAGCAGTGTGTGAGGGTCAATATGTGATTTAATAGTGTTTCTTATATGAATATCAGTGCTCTTGCTTTTGGTGCATAGATATTAAGAATCACAATATCCCTTTGGTGGATGTTTCATTGATAAGTATGTAATGTCTTTGCATATTTTCAGATTAGTTTTTGCTTGCAGTTTATTTTGTCAGATATTAACATGATTACAACATGCTCCAACATATAACGATGACACATGCTCCACTATATTCATAGCAGCCTTATTTATAATAGCCAGAAGTGGAAAGAACCCAAATGTCCCTCAACAGAGGAATGGATACAGAAAATGTGGTACATCTACACAATAGAGTCAGCTATTAAAAACAATGACTAATGAAATTTTAGGCAAATGGATGGAACTAGAAAATATTATCCTTTGTGAGGTAATCCAGTCACAAAAGAACACACACAGTATGCACTCACTGATAAGTGGATATTAGACTCAAAGCTCAGTATACCCAAGATACAATTCACAGACCATGTCAAGCTCAAGAAGAAGGAAGACCAAAATGTGGATGCTTCAGTTCTCCTTAGAGGGGGAACAAAATACTCACGGGAGGAAGTACAGGGACCAAGAGTAAGGCAGGGACTGAAGGAAAAGTCAACCAGAGAATGCCACATCTGGAAATCCATCCCAAATACAGACACCAAACCCAGTCACTGTTGCTGATGCCAAGAAGTACTTGCTGATAGGAGCCTGATATGGATGTCTCCTGAGAGGCTCTACCAGGGTCTGACAAATACAGGCAGATGCTTGCAGCCAACCATTAGACTAAGAACAGGGTCCCCCAATGGAGAAGTTATAAAGGACTAAGGTAGTTGAGGGAGTTTGCAATCCCATAGGAAGAACAACAATATCAACCAACCAGATACCCTAGAGCTCTTGGGGACTAAACCACTAACCAAAGAGTACACATGGAGAGACCCATGGCTCTAGTTGCATGTGTAGCAGAGGATGACATTGTCTGGCATCAATAGGAGGAAAAGCTCCTGGTCCTGTGAAGTCTTGTTTTTCCAGTGTAGGGGAATGCCAGGGTGTTGAGGTGAAAGTCAGTGGGTGGGAGTGGGAGCAACTTCATAGAAGCAGGTAGAGAAGGGAGAGGGGAGGGGGTCGTGGATGGGAGTGGGGAAAGGGACAATATTTGAAATGTAAATACATAAAATAGCCAATAAAAATAAATATTTAGAATATGGTTACACCAGCTTGCTTCTTGTTTGCTTGGAATATCTTTTTCTACCCTTTTACCTTGAGGTGATGTCAAACTTTGATGTATAGGTATTTTTCTTGAATTTAACAGAATAGATCCTGTTTACACATCTATTCTATTAGACTGTCTTCTTATCAGGGAATTGAATCAACTGGTGGTGTTGGTGGTAGTGGTGGTGGTAGTGGTGGTGGTGTGCACATGCTCACGTGGGCTCCCCCTTTTTCAATTGGTATGGGGTTATTTATTCCCTATGTTTTATTGGGTATGGTTAACTTCCTTTTTTATCTTTATTAAATTGAGTATTTCTTATTTACATTTCGATTGTTATTCCCCTTCCCAGTTTCTGGACCAACATCTCCCTAAACCCTCCCCCTCCCCTTCTATATGGTCTTCCTGTCCATATCATCCCCCATTATCAACCTTCCCCGAACAATCACGTTCACTGGGGGTTCAGTCTTGGCAGGAACAAGGGCTTCCCCTTCCACTGGTGCCTTACTAGGCTATTCATTACTATCTATGAGGTTGGAGCCCAGGGTCAGTCGATTGACAGTCTTTGGGTAGTGGCTTAGTCCCTGGAAGCTCTGGCTGCTTGGCATTGTTGTTCATATGGGGTCTCGAGCCCCTTCAAGCTCTTTCAGTTCTTTCTCTGATTCCTTCAAAGGGGATCCCGTTCTCAGTTCAGTGCTTTGCTGAGGATAGTTTTAGCTATCCTGGCTTTTTGTTATTCCAGATGAATTTGCAAATTGTTCTGTCTAACTCTCTGAAGAATTGGTTTGGTATTTTGATGGGGATTGCATTGAATCTGGAGATTGCTTTTGGTAGAATGGCCATTTTTACTATGTAACTCCTGCCAATCCATGAGCATGGGAGATCATTCCATCTTCTGAGGTCTTCTTCAATTTCTTTCTTCAGAGTCTTGAAGTTCTTATCATACTGATCTTTTACTTGCTTGGATAAAGTCATACCGAGGTATTTTATATTATTTGGGACTATTATGAAGTGTGTGTTTCCCTAATTTCTTTCTCGGCTTGTTTCTCTTTTGTGTAGAGGAAGGCTACTGATTTATTTGAGTTAATTTTATACCCAGCCACTTTGCTGGAGGTGTTTATCAGCTTTAGTAGTTCTCTGATGGACCTTTTGGGATCACTTAAATATACTATCATATCATCTGCAAATAGTGATATTTTGACTTCTTCTTTTCCAATCTGTATCTCCTTGATCTCCTTTTGTTGTCTGATTGCTCTGGCTAGAACTTCAAGAACTATATTGAATAAGTAGGGAGAGAGTGGGCAGCCTTGTCTAGTCCCTGATTTTAGTGGGATTGTTTCAAGTTTCTCTCCATTTAGTTTAATGTTAGCTACTGGTTTGCTGTGTATGGCTTTTACTATGTTTAGTTATGGGCCTTGAATTCCTGTTCTTTCCAGGACATTTATCATGAAGGGGTGTTGAATTTTGTCAAATGCTTTCTCAGCATCTAATGAAATGATCATGTGGTTTTGATCTTTCAGTTTGTTTATATAATGGATCACGTTGATGGTTTTCCGTATATTAAACCATCCCTGCATGCCTGGGATGAAGCCTACTTGATCATGGTGGATGATTGTTTTGGTGTGCTCTTGGATTTGCTTTTTTTATTGAGTATTTTTGCATCAATATTCATAAGGGCAATTGGTCTGAAATTCTCTTTCTTTTTTGGTTCTTTGTGTGGTTTAGGTATAAGAGAAATTGTGGCTTCATAGAAGAAATTCGGTAGTGCTCCATCTGTTTCAGTTTTGTGGAATAGTTTGGATACTATTGGTATGAGGTCTTCTATGAAGGTCTGATAGAATTCTGAACTGAACCCATCTGGACCTGGGCTCCTTTTGGTTGGGAGACCTTTAATGACTGATTCTATTTCTTTAGGACTTATGGGGTTGTTAAATGGTTTCTCTGTTCCTGATTTAACTTCGGTACCTGGTATCTGTCTAGGAAATTGTCCATTTCCTGCAGATTTTCATGTTTTGTTGAATATAGGTTTTGTAGTAGGATCTGATGATTCTTTGAATTTCCTCTCATTCTGTAGTTATGTCTCCCTTTTCATTTCTGATTTTGTTAATTATGGACACACTCTCTGAGTCCTCTCAGTAGTCTGGCTAAGAGTTTATCTATCTTTTTGATTTTCTCAAAGAACCAAATTTTGATTCCGTTGATTCTTTCTATACTCCTTTTTGTTTCTACTTGGTTGATTTCAGCTCTGAGTTTGATTATTTCCTGCCTTCTACTCCTCCTGGGTGTATTTGCTTATTTTTGTTTTAGAACTTTTAGGTATACTGTCAAGCTGGTGACATATGCTCTCTCCTGTTTCTCTCTGCAGGCACTCAGAGCTATGAGTTTTCCTCTTAGCACAGCTTTCATTGTGTCCCACAAGTTTGGGTATGTTGTACCTTCATTTTCATTAAATTCTAAGAAGTCCTTAATTTCTTTCTTTATTTCTTCCTTGACCAGTTTATTGTTGAGTAGAGCATTGTTCAATTTCCACGTATATGTGGGCATTCTTCCCTTATTGTTATTGAAGACCAGCTGTAGCCCGTGGTGGTCTGATAGCACGCATGGGATTATTTCTATCTTTCTGTATCTGTTGAGGCCTGTTTTATGGCCAATTATATTGTCATTTATGGAGAAAGTTCCATGAGGTGGTGAGAAGAAGGTTTATCCTTTTGTTTTAGAATAGAATGGTCTATAAATATCTGTTAAGTCCATTTGGTTCACGATTTTTCTTAGTCTGTCTACGTTTCTGTTTAATTTCTGTTTCCATGATCTGTCCATTGATGAGAGTGGGGTGTTGAAATCTCCTACTATTATTGTGTGAGGTGCAATGTGTGTTTTGAGCTTTAGTAAGGTTTCTTTATGTATGTAGGTGCCCTTGTATTTGGGGCATAGATATTTAGGATTGAGAGTTCATCTTGGTGGATTTTTCCTTTAACGAACATGAAGTGTCCTTCCTCATCTTTTTTGAGGACTTTTAGTTGAAAATCGATTTTATTCGATATTAGAATGGCTACTCCAGCTTGCTTTTTCAGACCATTTGCTTGAAAAGTTGTTTTCCAGGCTTTCACTCTGAGGTAGTGTCTGTCTTTGCCTCTGATGTGTGTTTCCTGTAGGCAGCATAATGCAGGGTCCTCATTGTGTATCCAGTTTGTTAAACTATGTCTTTTTATTGGGGAGTTGAGTCCATTGATGCTGAGAGATATTAAGGAATAGTGATTATTGCTTCCTGTTATATTTATACTTGGATATGAGATTATGTTTGTTTGCCTTTCTTCTCTTTGTTTTGTTGCCATTACAATTAGTTTCTTGCATTTTCTAGGGTGTAGCTTGCCTCCTTATGTTGGGCTTTACCATTTATTATCCTTTGTAGTGCTGGATTTCTAGAAAGATATTGTGTAAATTTGGTTTTGTCATGGAATATCTTGGTTTCTCCATCTATGTTAATTGAGAGTTTTGCAGGATACAGTTACCTGGGCTGGCATTTGTGTTCTCTTAGGGTCTGTATGACATCTGTCCAGGATCTTCTGGCTTTCATAGTCTGTGGTGAGAAGTCTGGTGTGATTCTGATAGGTCTGCCTTTGTATGTTACTTGACCTTTTTCCCTTACTGCTTTTAATATTCTTTCTTTATTTTGTGCATTTTGTGTTTGACTATTATGTGATGGGTGGAGTTTCTTTTCTGGTCCAATCTATCTGCAATTCTGTAGGCTTCTTGTATTTTTATGGGCATCTCTTTCTTTAGATTAGGCAAGTTTTCTTCAATGATTTTGTTGAAGATATTTACTGGTCTTTGAGCTGGGAGTCTTCACTCTCTTCTATAACTATTATCCTTAGGTTTGATCTTCTCATTGAATCCTGGATCCTGTATGTTTTGGACCAGTAGCTTTTTCTGTTTTACATTATCTTTGACCGTTGTGTCGATGATTTCTATGGAATCTTCTGCTCCTGAGATTCTCTCTTCTGTCTCTTGTATTCTGTTGGTGTTGCCTGTATCTACTGCTCCTTGTCTCTTCCTTTGGTTTTCTATATCCAGACTTGTTTCCTTGTGTGCTTTCTTTATTGTTTCTATTTCCATTTTTAATTCCTTCACCTGTTTGATTGTGTTTTCCTGGAATTCTTTCAGGGATTTTTGTGATTTCTCTCTATAGGCTTCTACTTGTTTATTCATGTTTCCCTGCGTTTGTCTAAAGGACTTCTTCATGTCTTTCTTGTAGTTGTCCATCATCATGATCAAATGTGATTATAAATCTATATCTTGCCTTTCTGGTGTGTTTGGATATTCAGTGTTTGCTTTGGTGGGAGAATTGGGCTTCAATGATGCCATGTAGTCTTGGTTTCTGTTGCTTTGGTTCCTGTGCTTGCCTCTCGCCATCAGGTTGACCCTGGCGTTACCTTGTTCTGCTATTTCTGACAGTGGCTAGACTGTCCCATAGGCCTGTGTGTCAAGAGTGCTGTAGACCTGTTTTCCTGTTTTCTTTCAGCCAGTTATGGGAACTGAGTGTTCTGCTTTCTGGTGTGTACTTTTTCCTGTCTACTGGTCTTCAGCTGTTCCTGTGGGCCTGTGTCTCTGAGAACAGAAAATTTGGTCTTACCTGTGTTTCAGCAGCCCAAGTTGCTCATGGGGGGCTGCTTTTGATCTCTTGGTGAGGGTGGCAACCAGGAGGGCCTGTGCCCCTGTTCACCGGGGTCCCAGATGGCGTTAGGTGTTTTCCTCTGGAGTCAGAAATGTGGGCAGAGTGTAGTCTCTTCTGCCTTCCCAGGTGTGTCTGCCCCTCTGAAGGTTTAGCTCTCCCTCCCCTGGGATTTGGGTTTAGAGAATTGTTGAGTGGTTTGCTTCAGGTCCGGGCGGTTTCTGGACTTTGGGGGATCTGCTGTTCAAGCGTCCCTATCTTCCGGTTCCCAGAGCCTGTATACAGTTTCCTCTTGGGCCAGTAATGTGGGCAGGCGTGGTCAGTATTTGTGGTT
This sequence comes from Rattus rattus, assembly GCF_011064425.1. Classification (NCBI taxonomy): domain Eukaryota; kingdom Metazoa; phylum Chordata; class Mammalia; order Rodentia; family Muridae; genus Rattus; species Rattus rattus. The sequence goes on along the minus strand of NC_046157.1, from coordinate 76,561,917 downwards.
TCTCTATCTCTGTAGTCTCAGGAGTGCCCACTAGTCCTGGAGGTGAGCGCTCTCTCCCAAGGGGTTTGGGAGCAGTGAGCTGTGGGCGGGATCCTATCGTTAACTACTTCTTCTTCTTCTTTTTTTTTTTTTTTTTTCTTCGTGTCAAGCCAGGAGAGGAAGAGAGAGACTTCTGTAGCTTTATTCACCACTTATATACCCAAGTTCCCCAGGTAGAAAATATCCAGGAAGCATAGTGAGAAACCCTGGCTTGTGACTACCTGGCTTGTGACTTTGGTAACAAAAGACCGACTAGGAGACCTGAATTAATTAGGGAGAAATCTGAGAAGACCAGCCTAAACCTCAAGGACAAAGGCTGAGAAAGCAAAAGGCAGGAGTGAATTGACCACCACCCAGGTGTGGCCCAGGTGTGTCGGTTCCACATGCATCAGCCGGGCTCAGCAGGGGTCATGCGGTGGAGACACTGGGTGTTTGCTCAGGAGATACTTAGTATTTGTTCAGGCTGAAAGCATTCCGTGATTATTTTCTTCCTGTGCCGTAAATTCATGGGAGAGGCTTTTGTCCAACAATCTCAAGACTTTATGGCCATACAGCCCAGAGTCATGTAGCCACCTTGAGCTATGCAGTCACAAAACGACCAGGCCCAAATCCAATACAGCTCCCTACATCTCCCCTGTTTTTCTTTTATAAAAGACCATTAGATGGAAGTAGTGGTCTGAGAGAGATCAGACATGCCTCACAGAGTGCCCAGCTCAGCCATGGCAAGCCACTCTTGCAGTTAGGACTGCACCCCAATGGCTAGGAATGAACTTATGCTGTAACACCAATAAAAGGAGTATTATTAAATAATTGTATAGCATACAGGGATATAACTCCCCCTTTTTATTTATTAAGATAAGTCCTCAAGGATTAAATTGAGGACACTGAGCACTTGTATTTATAAATTGACTTGTATACCAAATTATTGTCTCTAGCATTATTGTTTTGGTGATATAAGGAATGACATTTTTTGACTAATTGTTCCTATGTAAGGCCTATAATCTGCCTGGTATCATTGTCCTCCCTTGCTAAGGGGTCCAGGAAATCCAGTTTGAGTTCTTAAATGGCCTATAAAGAAACAGTACTTAGTACTCTTAACCACTAAACCATCTCTCCAGCACCTCACAAACTTCATTTACCTAAACATAAGCATTAATTAGAAGTGTCAAATCTTATAAATATTGTCCAGATTCAGCGTTACTAGAAATCCCTGAGCTGGCAGGGCAAGGCTGGGAGTCAGAGTCAGCAAATGGAGTCTTCCTCTTTTTGTGAGGGTGTGCTATCAACTCCATTACCATTTCCACAAAGCTAGGTATGAATCTAAGGTTTAATTTAGTTGTCTGAGCCAGAGCTCTGAAAGGACAACGAGTTGTCAGACATTCACACTGAAATCATCACTCACTGATTTCATGTAGAAAACTTGCCTCCAATAAAGCATTAAATAATTGTATAATTTGAGGGTTAGTAGTATCAAAAAAAAAAAAAAGGAAAACTTTTTAATCAATTGTAAACCATAAGCTACACATTGGCTATCAGTATATGAATTGAAAGCTTGATTTTTTAACATTTAAAAAACAGCGTCTACAGCACATAATTCAATAATCTGTGCTGAACAAGGGGAAACTCTAGAGAATAAACAAGTTGTCCAATCATACATGTAGTCCTTTCATTAGATGAACCACCTATAAATACAGTAAGCGCATTTCCTATGGGTTGCATGCACAAATTTATAGGAAATACAAAAGCATGTAAAGAGTAAAATTATCAATTTTGCCTGAAAAATTTGTATATGTGATAGACCAAATATCAGTATTTTGTAATAACCAATTTAATTGCTGTTTGGAATAAGGTATGCTTCACCAGGTTTCTTTTTAAAATACTTCCATGACTCTAGCTCTACAATTCTGTAGCTTTTAACACAACTGAAGCTTATCTCCAATGAGGATAACAAAACAAAGGCCAAGTCCCTGGTAAGGTGAGGTACTTAGCCAATAACATATCCTTAGAAGCTTAAAATTAGTTTCAAATATTCTTTTCTGGAGTAGTGCAACAGCTACTCCCCAAATATTAAAGCTCATTTTGAGAGCAAAGGTTTGTAGTAAAAATTTCCATATACACTGAAAGATTCAAAGTTCTAACTTCTTACATTGAAGAAGCAACAAAATTACATAATATAAGGCTATTAGCCATTCTTTTGTAAAATTTTTTAATGATATCACTTCATGGGCTCTCTAAAATGATAAGCAAGCTCATGAAATGAAAACTCCTCACAATCTCCAGGACGTAAACAAATTGCATAAAAACAATCCTCTAAATCTATCTTGAAATGGCAGTTGGAGTAAACAAACAGGCTGTAATGTTTTCACAAGTTCCAAAACCTCATCAATTCTTCGTAAATCCTGTAACAATCTCTACCTGTTTGATTTTTTCTTAATTACAAATAAGTTTGAGTTAGTCAATGTAACACTGGCAATCCTTAATCACAATCCTTAAATTCTCCTTGTAACACCAGAGCACAACCACAACTTTGGGAAGTCACCTGAGTTCTGAGTACTGACTAAGCAGCTGTCCTTGGGGCAGTAGAATTAGCATCAAAATACAGGTAACTTCAGGGCAAACCACAACTTTGGAAAGCAAAACTCAACCTCCAACAAACAATCTAGTCTCCAAAATCTAGTCTCCAAAACACTGAGTCTGTCCTTCGTGTTACAAAGTTTGACTGCCAATACCTACATATGAACCCAAGATGGTGCAGTCTCCAATACCTCAACAAAGAGACACTGTGCTAAAATCTTTTAGAAGCCTGGTTTCTAGAATAAGAATTTCATAAAAATATTATCTCAATTTAGACCTGTTTCCCTAGGTTGGCTCATGCCACATGTCTAGAATGACTTTATCCAAATTACAGTTTTAAGCCAACTTTCTGTTACCAATGTTACACTTTTTTAACCATATCCAATAACTTAAAAGCCAATAGCCCATAACCAAGGCATGTAAGAGCATATTTATACATTTAAAACCAATCAGAAACAAAATTGAAGTGGCTACATATATATCTTTAATATTTAGACCAAACACCATTTTTACTTTTCTAGCTGTGATTTTAAGAGAAGCACCTTGTCACCTGCTAAGTCTAATAATAAGTCAGGGATTTTTCTAAGAGAAACAGCCATCAGCTCCTGTACCATAGAAGCTGAGGGGCTGCTGGTGCCTTTAAGATCAGCTCCTGTAGATGCTCCGCCCCTGGGCAGCTTCTCCAACTGACCTAGGCTCCTAGCTACAGGTAAAGGGCTCCAAAGGCCGATTGAAACTGCTTTTTATTCATTGTTCCCTTCTTGAAACGAGTTAAAACCAAGTCAAAGTGTGAACGACCAGCAGATAAAGTTTCTTTTGAACATGAAACATAAAACATTTAAACAATGCGAAACAAAAACCACAGACAAACTGACAGACATGGACAGCTTGGTGCACCAAGGACAGACAATAGACATAGAGGGAAAAAACTAGATGGTGTCCCACCAAAGGGACCCACATATTCAACTATGGAACCCAGAACCAGAAATAAGCATTTCTCCAATAGGAGCCAGCAGAGAGGCAGGACGTCTCCTGTCTTCCCTCTGTTCCTAGGAGAACTCTGAAAAAGTTTCCTTCTTTTTCTCCAAAGCATCCTCGGAGAGTCCGTGAGGACTGTTTTTAAACCCATTCATTCTCTCTCATGTCTAGGGTGTAAACTATCTCTAGTCGGGGTCCAAAGACTAAAACATAACTCTAAAAAAATGCATGTGCAAAAACACTTTACCATTACCTTGTCCCTTTTTTATTACAAGTTTTACTCACATTAGCCCAAATCATCGGGGCCTTTTCTAGCCCATCTTACACCAATACGTCCCTGCTTCTTCACCGGCTTCCTGGGACGTCCCGTCAGGAGACCTTTTCTTTCCCGATCTCGGATCACTGGATTCAAAGTTTTAGTCTCGGTGAGGCCCCCATTTGTCAGTGCCCTGTACCCGCACCGACACGGTACTGAGAATCAGGCGAAAGCCTGCGGGAAAGAAACACATACACACATGTTATTCGTGTCAAGCCAGGAGAGGAAGAGAGCGTATTGTTAACTTCTTAAGGTCAGAATTTTCTTTCTAGCACTCTTTGGAAGGCTGGATTTTTGCTTAAATTTTAATTACAGGAGGCATTATTTTTTTCCTTGTACTGTAATTGAAAGTTTTGTTGGGTTTAGTAGTTTGGGCTGGCATCTGCTGTCTTTTGTAGTGTATCAAACACATCTAGGCCCTTCTGTCTTTTAGTCTCCAGTGAGAAGTCAGGTGTTATTGTCATAGGTCTGCCTTTATATATTACTTGATCTTTTCCCCTTGCAGCTTTTAATGGTCTGTTTTTGTTTGATACATTTCATTATTATGTGCTGAGGGTAATTTTTTCTATATGCTTATGGTATCTCAATAGGGACCTCCATCTTTACAGTAATAAATTTTTCTTCTAGGATTTTTTTTGAAAAGTATTTCTGTACCTTTTTGTGTGGGTTTCTTCTTTATCACCTTTTATTATTGTTATATTTGGTCTTTTCATATAATACTAGGTTTCCTGTATGTTTTGAGCCAGGAGTTACATTTTCTTTTATCAGGGATCCACTTCTTTTTTTGTGTGTCTTCAATGGTTCAGATTCTCCCCTCTAGTAAATTCCTGCTGTAGATAGAGGCTGGGGTAAAGTGATGAGTGAGGGGTAGAAAGTTTGGAGCGGATGGTCTCTGTGAGCCATTTGGGGTAGGGATAGAGGGGAGGCGGCCTGTTGCACAGCTATGGATAGGAGTGGGGAAACAATTAGGAGATGAAGGCTTACTGGCTTCACTGGCTGAATATAAAAATATTCTTATTACAATTTAAGTCAATTTGCTACTGAGATGCCTGTAAAGTTGGTTGTATCATATCATGGTCATGATAGTCAAGTGTGGAGTCAGTTTGGGTATCCATGTGCAGTTGAAGGAATGTAGAAAATGAGGTGTGTATACATACACCAAAGGCTAATTCAGAAAGAAGGAGGAATCCATAGTTTTGTAGTTAAATGAATCAAAGTGCAGTTAACTCATCATATAAAGTGAGATAAAATGGAGTGACTATCTTATTTCCGAAAAGAAAAATGGAGAAACAAAGGAAAATGGGAACAGGAGATGGTTATGCCAAGTGAATCAGTGAACATGGTCAGATATTGTCAACATAAAGAATATTTTTGAACTGTTGTCTTCTCTGCCTCATACACCTGTCCCTATGCATTTATCTTACTTGTTTAAACTAAAAAAAAAAAAATTAAGTACTAAGATGTCTAAAATAATTAAACATAAAATCAACTTATTCTCAGGACAAAGTACATTTATACAATTTACTGGTTTGCTAAATTCAAAATTTTGTGACTGATTTATTAGAACTATTTTTTCGTTGACCGTAGTTCCAAAGTTCAGTGAAGTATGTCATTTGCCAATCTGCCATTTTCATTTTGAATTTGTGCTCAATAAAGGACAGTTATGGAAGCAATAAATTTTGTAGTGAAGGGCCAGTAACTGCATTAAATCTATTCTGAGCCCTTTAGAAGCATGAAAGCATGGATCCTGGGGTGTTACATCTAAGACCTCATTTTTCTTTAAGTAACCTAAGCCTGACTCTTGCTAGGATTATGTGACCATTGGGAACCTCTCAGGGCTCTGGCGCTTCTTTAAAAACGCTAAAAGTGATCTAAACTTGAATTTACTGAAAGCAAGAGAGATTTCTTCTGCTGTGTTCTAAAGAAAGCTTTACAGGTCTTATGGGAGCCCTGCTGCTGCTGTTGCTATAGCTGCTGCCTCCATCACCAGCACCTCCTAATCTGTGCAGAAAGGGGACTCCACCAACAGATCCCAAGTTCCCTGGTAACCACTGGGAGAGATTTTTTTTTTTTTTTAGATCTTTTTTAATTTACATTTCAAATGTTATCCCCTTTCCTGGTTTCCTGTCTATAAACCCCCTGTCCCATCCTTCACCCTCTTCTTCTATGAGGGTGTTCCCCCACTCATTCACCCACTGCTTCCTGCCTCCCTGCCCTGTCAGTCCCCTACACTGAGGGTTCAGCCTTGGCAGTACCAAGGGCATTTCCTCCCATTGGTTCCCAACAAGGCCATCCTCTGCCACATATGCAGTTGGAGTCATGGGTCTGTCCATGTGTACTTTTTGGATGGTGGCTTAGTCCCTGGAAGCTCTGGTTGGTTGGTATCGTTGTTTTTATGGGGTTGCACACTTCTTCTGCTCCTTCAATCCTTTCTCCAACTCATTCTTTGGGGACCATGTTCTCAGTTCAATGGTTGGCTGCAAGCATCCACCTCTGTATTTGTCATGCTCTGGCACAGCCTCTCAGGAGACATCCATATCAGGTTCCTGTCAGCAAGCACTTCTTAGCATCAGCAATATTGTCGGGGTTTGGTGGCTATATGTATATGGGCTGGATTCCCAGGTAAGGCAGTCTCTGGATGGCCTTTCCATCAGTCTCTGCTCCAAACTTTGTCTCTGTATTTCCTTCTATGAATATTTTTGTTCCCCTCTTCTGAGAAAGATGAAGCATCTGCACTTTGGTCGTCCTTCTTCTTGAGCTTCATGTGGTCCATGGATTGTATCTTGGTTAATTCAAGCTTTTGGGCTAATATCCACTTATTAATGAGTGCATACCATGTGTTTTTTTTTTTGTTTTGTTTTGTTTTGTTTTGTTTTGTTTTGTCTTTTTTTGTGGTTGGGTTACCTCACTCAGGATAACATTTTCTAGTTCCATTCATTGCCTGTGAATTTCCTGAAGTCATTGTTTTTAATAGCTGAGTAGTACTCCATTGTGAAGATGTACCACAGTTTCTGTATCCATTCTTCTGTTGAAGGACATCTGGGTTATTTTCGGCTTCTGGCCGAAATAAATAAATAAATAAATAAATAAATAAATAAATAAATAAATAAATAAATAAAGCTGCTATGAACATAGTGGAGCATGTGTCCTTGTTATATGTTGGGGCATCTTTTGGGTATGTGCCCAGGAGTGGTATAGCTGGGTCCTCAGGTAGTACTATGTCCAATTTTCTGAGGAACCTCCAGACTGATTTCCAGAATGGTTGTACCAGTCTGCAATCCCACCAACAATGGAGGACTATTCCTCTTTCTCCACATCCTCGCCAGCAGCTGCTGTCATGTGAGTTTTTTATCTTAGTCATTCTGACTGGTGTGAGGTAGAATCTCAGGGTTGCTTTGATTTTCATTTCCTTGATGACTAGGGATGCTAAACATTTCTTTAGGTACTTCTCAGCTATTCAATATTCCTCTGTTGAGGATTCTTTGTTTATCTCTGTACCCCATTTTTAAAGGGGTTATTTGATTCTCTGGAGTAAGCCAGGAAAAGTTTGTCGTCTTTAGCACAAAAAAAAAAGAAAAAGAAAAGAAAAATCAGTTTAATAGTCTTAAAAATACAATTTAAATATTTAGTAGGTTGTGTGTTGTGACATGTACCTGTAATTCCACCATAGTGGAAAATAAGGTCAGACTGGGTTACCAAAAAATGGAGATGTACATCTGCAGTAGTATGCATGCATAGCACATGCAGGGTTCTAGGTTTTATCCTCAGCACCACAAACTGAAAATACTGCACAGGAAGCACACTGAAATTAGGAATGCATGAGTGAAATTGCATCAAATTATTGCCTTGTTCAGTTTTTCAGTTTCTAATAATCTCAAGGTATGTATCAAGTTATGACATTTTCATACATTTTTAAAATCTAAGCAAGGCCTTAGATGAAATCCCCTACAGTGGGGAGAGGGAACTTGTAGAGCCCACCTCCAGCAGAAAGACATGGCATCAAGTGAGGGATGGGGTTGCCATCCCACAGTCAATATTCTGACCCATAATTGTTCCTGTCTGAAGGAAATACAGGGACGAAATGACAAAGAGCCCAAGGAAAAGGAGGTCCAGCAACAGGCCCAAAGTGGGATCCAGTTCAAGAAGAGGCTCCAAGGCCTGACACTATTACTGAGGTTATGGAGTGCTCACAAAAAGGGGCCTATCATAACTGCCTTCTGAAAGACTCAACAAACAGCTGAAAGGGTCAGATGCAGTTATTTGCACCCAACCAATGGACAAAATCTGCTAACCCCTGTGGATGAATTAGGGAAAAACTGGAAGAAGCTGAGGAGGAGGGCAACCCTATAGGAGAGAGGAGCAGTCTCAATTAACCTGAAACCCCGAGATCTCTCAGACCCTGAATCACCAACAGGCAGCATACACTAGCTGAGATGAGGCCCCCAACATAGAGAGCAAAGGTCTGCTGGGCCTGGGTGCAGTCAAAGAAGATGCACCTAACCTTCAAGAGACTGGAGGCCCCAGGGAGTGGAGAGGTCTGGTGGGGTGGGAACATCTTCATGGAGACAGGGGAAAGGGGAGAAGGAGGTATGGGATGTGGAACAGTCATTGTATTAAAATCTGGAGTGTATAAAAAATCCAATTAAATAAATTTTTTTTAAAACTCCGAGAAAATTTACTTACTTGAAGCACAGATTTTTTAAATATATTGTCATTACTTTTACTGGCATAATGAATTCGGAAATCACTTTCATGCCAATAGTTGTTCTATTTCTATGTTACGAGCTATCTCTCTTGAAAATAAATTTGTTTCTGTAGAGAAAAGAATTCACAAAGATCTTTCTTCTCAAGCTAATAAAATGTATTGCTACATTCATATTTAGACTGTTATTTTCCTATTTTAAGGAGAAACTAGGAATAGAATGCAGTTAATTTTGTTCTGAACCATTGGTTCTATAGAAATAATTAGCCATTGACTTGATTAGGATGTATTGGCTTTTTTTATGAGGCTGCAATATTTGAATTGCTCCCGAAATTACATAAAACGTTAATAATGCTTGATTTTTTTTTTGCTGTAGTTAAAAGTGAAGTATAACACCACACTACTTTAATCCCAGCACTCAAGTAGCAGAAGCAGGTGAATCTCTGAGTTTGAGACCCATGGGGTCTGCACATGGAGTTCCAGTTCTGTCAGGCTGACACAGTAAGACCCCGTGTTCAAATATCAAATTGCACAGCTTAGCATGAGAATAATCAGCAGCATTGTGGTTTTTATTTTCCTTCTAATCATTTTCTTGTGGGAAAAAGCCTGAAAATAATGACAAACTTCTTAATAGTTTAGCTGTTCTCCATTTGTATCAGAACTAAAATTGTGGAAAATAATAGTTTCTCTGCAGATTTATTTTCTGAGAAAAGGAAAGGTTAGTGATCCACAAAGTAGGGCATAGAAGGACCTTCACTGCACTGTAATGATTTGTCACAGTGTGCTGCATTTAATCTACTCCTAGGAACAGGGTTTGATTCTCCATTGTTTGCGTATTGTTCAGCTGGCCAAGTATTTACCTAATAGATAACCCACGAAAATATTTTAACTGTGCATTCGTTCCTCAGAATGTATGACATCTTAGAGCATCTTCCCAGTTTAGCAACTTCTAGTGTACCTTGAGGAATTATTAAAAGATAAATATCAATTTTGATCAATGCTTATTTTCTTCAATTGCTTATTCAGTAAACAGAATGTTAAAGCAAGTAAAATGCTTCACTAGAAGCATGATTTTTAACCTCTTTTAATAAACATTTACAAAGAAAAGGAAGAGATCTTGTGGTTGGTTCTTTTAATTCCTGTTTGCTCTGATGGTCAATGTCTTGTCTTTTTTTTTTTTTTTTTGGTGACATGCTTAAAGCAAAAGTTAGACTCCTAGCTAATCATGTTCTGTCACATTCAAAAGTAAATCAAACCAATGTAGTGAAAGAAATATATATCATAAGCCTCCAAAATAGGAGCTAAAACCTAAGGATAAATAAAATATTAGTTGTGACACTTAGGTAAAATGATACAAAAACATAGCCATAAGACTTAGTTTAATCCTGGTGTGGCTTAGTAGATCATCTAGTGATGTCAAATGGTTTTTAAAAAGTGGAACAAAATCTGATCTCAAATCTCAACATGAATAGCAGTTAAAAACCACTGACCTCCACAGTCAGTCTATTTCCTTTCTTTCTACTTTCCATACTGAACATATGCACCAGTTCTAAAGATTTTTAAAAAAACCTGAAATATAAATTCCAGAATTTCACAAAGACACTAAATACCTAATGGACAATTAGTAGGAGAGATCTATATTCTCCAAGCATTTTTCCGATGTCTTGAGGCAGCAATACATATAAATGCCTATAGCATGGGCTTAACAACTAACGAAATCTGTGTTCAGCCATGACTTCAATACAAAGGAACAAGTTCTTTAAGGCTGATGTAGTGGCACATGTTTGTAATCCCAGGATGCACGTGAGAGAGTCTGTACATATATACATATAACAAACACACGAAAAATTTTCAATTAATTCAGATGTAAGATTCTGTAATGAGGGAATATCTCTGACTAGATTTTATTGATGACTCCAAGAAAGAAGGTGATAATTTTAGTAATGTATCATGGTTTCATCAAGAAAATGGTGACAGTACCATGAATATTAAAGAATTGTGCCCTTTTGGGAGGGGGAACTACACAGGTTGTTAATTATTTCAGAAATTCAGAGAACAAAGTGTTAATGGTGCCTAGGCAATTCAAATTATTAGTGGAAAACAAGCACAACAAATGTCTACATGAACATGCATGCTACTGCTCTCAAGGTGACTTGAGGTGGGAACATCTGACTCCCCCTAAGCCTTCAATCAAAGTCTGGGCAAAACATTTGACTATTACAATATTACTTTATCACAAAGTAGCAGTATATATCAGTTATATTAAAATCAGTGTATTATGTTAGCATTTTGTGAGTTATGTAGGTGAATAGAATTATTGGTGAATTTAATTTTAGAAGTGTTAACATATTTATTGTTTTCAAAAAGCAGTTTAAGATGGGAGAGAACTACATTTCTAATGGAGCATGTATGAAATTACTGTTTGCAGATTTGCTCTGATTATAGACATAAACTTGACTACAGATTAACTTCCCATTTTCCCCCAAATTTTCAAGCCATATGGCTTAAAATAACTAAATTTTAGCTTTTCTCAATTGTGAAAGGTAGAAATCCCAAATCAGAATAGTGTCGGTATTATGCTTCCTAAGGTTCCTCTCGGGAGGAATTGACTTTTAGGGCTTCTGGTGACCTCTGCTACTCTTACTTGTGATGGCATGGTCCAGTCTCAGATCTCCTCTCACAAGGAAGTCTCCCCTCTATTATTCCTTTATGATGTCTTTATCATAAGTTATCTCCATATCACTAAACCTCACCTTAATGATGTCAGCATAATGCAATTATGCCCATACAGACACTATCTACAAATATAGTCACATTTGTAGATTTGTACATTAGGACTTCATCATGTTCTCAGAAGAGATGCATTTGAACCTGTAACATACACACACACACACACACACACACACACACACACACACACACACACACACACATATATATATATATATATATAGAGAGAAAGAGAGAGAGAGAGAGAGAGAAAGCATAAAATACAACAAAGTACTTTTCCCTATAAATAGAACTTTTGCATAGCTATTAATCACTGTATTTTATATGTATTTTCTCTTTATATGTAACATGTGGCTATATATATATATATATATATTATAGAATAGAGTTTATTCAGGGAGAAGAGTTAAGAGAGTAGTAAGAGGAGAGAGAGAGAGAGAGAGAGAGAGAGAGAGAGAATAAGGAGGAGAAGAAAGGAAGGAAGGAAGGAAGGAAGAAAGAAAGAAAGAAAGAAAGAAAGAAAGAAAGAAAGAAAGAAAGAAAGAAAGAAAAAAAGAAACAAAGAAAGAAAGAAAGAAAAGGATAACAGGAGAGTAGAGGCAGGCCATGAGCATGTGGAGAGAGAGGGGGAAGGGAATGGGGAGAGAGGGGACAAAGGGGGAAGAGGGGGAGGAGCAAGAGAGTGAGAGAGTGAGAGAGTGAGCATGATTGAATATCTTAAAAGAGAGTTTTACTATTTCTGCACAAGAACTTTACAGAAAGACCTATACTTTCTCAACCTTTTTAAGTAGTATAATATTTACGCGAAATCATATATTTCCCCATGCTGTGCATAACTGTAGCCTCCTGCCCAAGTCTGAGCTGCTACACGTTTACTCACTCACACTGTTAATAGATACAACAGCAGGGGCTGCAAGTGGCATCTTATGGGAGAATAATCCAATAAACGGCTAATTTGTAAATAGAGGTTTCTGCTTCAAGTTCTTGCCCTGCTTGAATTCTGGCACTGATTTCCCTCAGAAAAATCCCATTCCTTCCCAAGTTACTTTTGATCATGGTATTTATATGGCAATGGGGGGGGCAGTAACTTCATAATGAATAACCTTTATCTGTTCTGGTGTTTGGGGTTATTAATTTTAAATGCAAAGTTTTATGGAAATTCTCAGATAAGACATCCCAAAATAAAGAGAAGATAGCCACAACTTCCATTATGTTTTGTCTGTGCAAGATAAATACAGCATTCCACCAGACTTTACCTAAGCAAGCTCAAATTACGGAGGTATTCATTTCAACTTCAGTTGCGAGCAGACCACCTGCAAAGGCATTCCAGCACCGGGTTACTCATAGCATTTCTCAACTGGAACCCTCATTTGTGTTCTTGCCTCTTTCTTTTATTCATTATTCATTTCTCCACCAATTCCACGGGACACTCCTATGGCGACTGGGGTCAGTGATAGTAGCAGCCAGTGGAGGCAGTGGGAAGTGACTTATGGGGTCATCATTGGTAGTGCTGATGGGAGCAAAACGTAATTATGTAGGGCCTGTATTCTCTGTGACCCATTTCTCTCACACACACACACACACACACACACACATTGAATCTAAAATAGGCTCCAAAAAGAAAGTTCCTCTCACACACACACACACACACACACACACACACACACACACACACACACACACACACATTTGTATGGAGAAAAGCACCAATGACATGGATCCAATAACTTTACACATACCAGACACACACATGCACATACACACACATAGACATCCACCCATACACACAGTTGCACAGTTGATAATGGAGAGAAACTCCAACCACTTTATTATTTTTTCTTTTAGTCCTTTTATATCTCTTAAGACAAGTTCTCTAGGTAAGAGGCAGTTATTTCAGGATTGTTGATTATAAGTTCAAAGTAATAGTTTTATGTGTCATTTATTCCACATGCTCATTATAAGTTCAAAGAAATAGCTTTATACTATTAATTAATATTCATTAATATATTTATACTAATAGTTTTATAATAGTTCATGGCCTTACTTTATCATGGTGCACACCCGTGGCCTCATCCTTGGACCTGAACTAAAATGAACATTTTCTTTGATTATTAATTTACTCCACACTTATTTTTCTTCCTAGTCTAAAAGATGTATTAGCAATGTATGACAATTTTTATATTCACTTTTATGCAGCCTTTACTACTTTATATGGTAGAGACAGGGGTTGGGGATTTAGCTCAGTGGTAGAGCGCTTGCCTAGCAAGCGCAAGGTCCTGGGTTCGGTCCCCAGCTCCGAAAAAAAAAAAAAGTTATATGGTAGAGACACTTTGTGCTTTTATTCTAACTTTAAATTTTCTATCAACCATTTTAACTTCTTAAAATTGACTCATATCAGGAATACTATAAAATCATTAATTCATGTAAACAACATCATTTCACGAAAGTACATCTTCATATTGATCTGCAGGAAATTTGCCCAATAGGGTGGGCTAATTCTCTGGGATCAATTATAACAGACTATAGGCAGAAAGGGTCTATCTTTGCCCAATCACACTGTCAGAAAACTGAGGAATACAGCAAGGACAACATGAAAAGGCACATTAACAGCAAGAAGCAGCCCTGGGACAAAGCTACTGGGACTGTGCCTTCCCAGGATTAACCCCTCACATTCATGCAAAACAGTGATCTGTCTTCAGGAAGCTCATGTGCCCACTGCAGGTACTCCTGTATGGCATCCACCACTCCTAAAATCTCCAACTGATATTACCACAGAAATGCCTTTCCCACTTATTAAATTTTTAATGCCGCACACATGTTTGTGCATGCATATGTGTGTGTGCTTGCTTGTGTGTGTGTGTGTGTGTGTGTTTGAGTGTGTGTGTATGTGTGTGTGTGTGTGTGTATCTGTGTGTATGATGTTAACAAATCTCCATCATTCTCACTAGATCATTATATGTATCAAATAATATGGTGTGGGAGAATGAGCACAAATGGGTGATCAAAATGATAGGAGGGTTTATAGAGATGGTTCAGAGGTTAAAAGTGGATACTGCTCTTGCAGAGAACACATTTCTCTCCCTCTCCCTCTTTCCCTCTCTCCATCCCTTCCTCCCTCCTTCCCCTCTCTCTTATGTTTGTGTGTCACGCACATATATACACACAAAATAAATCATTTTTTAAAAGTCACAAGTACAAGTTTTTTCCATGAGAAGTAACTGACAGAGAAGAAAAGGTTTTGAGTTCTCAGATAAAACAGAGCTTGGCACAGAAGGGGAGACTAGGCCCATGTCTCACTCTGAATTTCTATGGCATCTCTGTTCCTTACGGCATAAATTATCTTTTTCAGACTGGAAATAAAGTTACCAAATTTTCTTTTGTGATTTTAAGCTTGAAATAGGTCTGCTTTTTATTATAGAATATGATTTTTTTGATCAAGTAACATAGTTTACAGGGGCAGCATCAAAACAATTCTCTATTAGATTGGCCCCAAATAAGCTTTTTATTAGTAACAATCTATAGCACTGCTTACCTCAGGCAGCTCAATTATATTTTACCTGAAGACGTGTGCGTGCATGTGCTTGTGCATACTCACACATGTATGCATCCACATGTGGGTGTGAGGATGTGTGTGTGTGTGTGTGTGCGCGCGCACGTGTGCGCACGCATTCACATGTGTGCATGTTTGCATAAAATAAGAATGTCACCCAGAGCTTTATTTTCCATAATTAAAATATGGCATGGCTGTGTATCATAAGCCCTTTACTTAATCATTTTGGGAAGCTCTTTCCCAAATACTGTGTCTAAAATTGGAAAGACAGTGGTCCTATAATACTTTGGAATAAATCCATTCTGAACAAATTAATAAGGGAAACACAAGCAAAGTTCGAACAGAATAAATTGATGTCATCCATTTATAATATTGAGAGACGTTGTTTCCAGAAAGTTGAATGTCACAACAAAATGGAAGGTGACACTAAGAAAATTCCAAGATGGAAAATACAGTTTCTTCAGTAAATGTCGTAATAAACAGGCTAGAAGGCATGAGATGCTCCTCATGCTAACATGCTTTGGATTGCTCTAAGAGTGACCTTCTCTGTAGCTAAAGCCAGGACACTGCCAATAGAAACAATATCAACACTCCAAAATGTTAGGAACTAAAATTATATTTTAGAGAAAAGTCAAATAATGTATATATTCTTTACACAGCATGCTCTACCTTATTATTTAATTTGTATCCCCAGTTAGTCATCTTTCAGTACCCTCAAAATGCAAAAGTACAAAAAAATAACCTTTTTTTCTCAAGATGAAATCACTAGGAACTACTCTGTATGTTCCAGAAACAATGTGTGGACTCTGACCTGTGCAACATCATGTAATCTGAACACATCTAGAGGCTTCCCATCTAACACCTCATTATCTTTTCATATAGAGGCATAACCACCGTTCCCTTTAGTCCTTGGCATTTACCTCTTGAGAAACAGAGGAGTGAGAATTTTTTACAGTTGAGAATTGATTGAGTTTATCCCATTCTTGCTACTTTCATCTCCTCTTTCTTTTGGCTTCTCCTTTTCTCCACACCCCTCCTGCCCCTGCCTTGCTCTTTAGAGATGGGTATCACATTCTCAGCTCGTTCGTACTGTGCAATGACTACTATCCAGTGAAGTACATCCAAAACACAAACTGTGCTTCTTTCCTTTTTTAAAACAAACTATTTCACGTAGTGTTATCTTCTTGCACCTGGAAATACACAAGCTTGCTCATCTTCTTTGTATGAGCAAACATGCATGCAAGATTCTTTTTTTGCTTCCAGTTTGTAAGTTAGCAGCTTAGTTAGTACACTAATATTGCCTATCAGGAAATTATTAGTTAATAGTTTAGTATCTCCATAAATCCACAGGTTTCAAACACATCTCAATCAACAGAATCCATTGTTTACTGGCTATGCTGAATATGTAATTGTCCTGATTGTCACAGGTCTATCTTCAGCTGTTTTAGATACCACCACTTCCTTCTTTCTATGTCATATTCCAGTCTCTTGCTAGATTTTCAACCATATTCCAAATGAGCCCTTTCTCCAAATGATCTTTAGTTTCCTTTAAATGTGAAGTTATGTTCATGCACACATGGGTACACAATATCCTTGTTTTCTGTGATAAAAAAGTAAGAAACATTTAACGTTCTGTCAAAGTCCTCAAATCAAAAAGCCAAAGCTGTTTTTTAAATTCCATATTAGATATTTAGACAGTAATTAGAGGTAAAGAAATGGCATGGAAATGATGCTGAAGGTATTGTCAAACAAGACATTGGCCAACTCTCAAAAATTCTTCCCTTCCACATTTATATTGAGCTTCAAAAGTTAAATAGAAACAGGTATAATCACAGACTCTTATTAAGTCCTAACGTTCCTAAAGTTTAGATGATACTTTACTGAGCTTTGCCTCCATCGGCCTATACTTTAGTTGCATTTTATGTGCATGACGATGACTAAGAATGGTCTTCACGGTGCTGATGGGAAGTCTGAGTCACAGGGGTTTATACAGAAGTCAGATAGCTTCTCAAAAATGTAACTCTTATGTTGGAACTTCTATTTTCGATTCTTACAAGTGACATTGCTTCACAATTTGATGTGTCAGGTGCTTTGTGAGGGGAATTGCCATGGATTGTGTTTCATTACTAATTTTGGATACATTTCTTAAAACCTTTATGCAATTAAAATATCTCAGATCCTGTAAAGAGAAATGACATGGAATCAGACAGGTGATTAAAACTATAAGAAATTGTAATTTTAAAACTTTACTGAAAATAAAATAATGTGAAAGTTAAAACATTTTAAATTGGCCACTTTCAGTCCTTTGAGGAACAGATATGTTTAAAACAAATATCTGCATTAGGAGCAGATTTACCTTGTGATGTGAAATTCTTACTTAAGAGGCCTTACTTCATTTGACTTCCTCTATATGATACCATTACATAATTCTTTGCTCTGCTGCTGATAGAGTGAACAGTAAGGCATGTACAACTGCTTCTTATAATAGGGAGCGAGTGACATAAACAAATGCATTCTCATTGATCTCCTGAAAGAATAAGTTGGGCATTTTGCCTGGTCTTAGCATCCAAGTCTCAGCATTGATGCATCTAGTCATTTGGGGCCTTCATAGAGCAAAGCCTCAGGGTAACCTTGAAGCCAGCCAGCCAGACATGACTTCATACAGACTTTTGTCCACAATGACTTCATGACTATATAACCCAACTGCATTTAGGATTTTGCTTATCTCTTGCATATCTAGCACACTGACTTTATAACAGCTTCAGGAGGATAGTTTAGCACCCATGTTGATAGTTTCCTTCAGATCCCTTGATTGTCTTCAAGATAGTTTCACACTTCATTTTCATTTTTTTTTTTTGCTCTGTAGTGTTTTACCATAAGTGCCCAGATATTTCCCTCATTTGAATGCTACTAATACGTTAGGCACATGGTCTACTTTGTTCAAAGATAATAATAAATAGATACATTGACAAAGGAAACTGTTTATGCTTGTTTTGTTAGGGTTTTATTGCTATGAAGAGATATCACAGAAACTCTTACAAAAGAAACACTTTATTGTGGCTGGCTTACAGTTTGAAAGGTTTGGTCCATTATCATCATGGTGGAAAATATGGCAGCCAGCAGGCAGACATTTTGCTGGAGAAGGAACTGAGAGTTCTATATCTAAATAGGTAGGAAATAAACTGGCTTGAGCTTCTGAGACACCAAAGCTCCCAGTGACACACTTCCTCCAACAAACCCACATGATCTCCAACAAGCCACATCTCTTAATAGGGTCACTCTCTCTGGAGCAAGTATTTAAACCCGCAATTTAAATTCCTATTCAAACCACTACACAATGCCATTGCTATGTATAACATGTATTAAAATATGTAAACATTGTAGAATGACTAATTAAAGCTAGTTAGTACATGTATTACCTAATATACTGTAAAAGTACACCAAGGACATGCATGTATGTCTTTGGAATATGACTCTAGGATCTGAAAGGGAACAAAACATTAACTAGATACAAGATGCCCAGACTTTACAGTGTTGCCTATATGTGTAAGGGGGAAATAGGCATGAGACTGCTAGAGGCACAGAACTAGGGGCACAGTACCAGAGGCACAGTGCGAGGGCAAAGGCTAGGGATAGTACATAGTTGATATGATGAGAACATAAGAAGAGCTCTGCATGTATAAACTGCTGATGATTTGTTTGTCCTGAGTCAGCCCTTTTCCTCTTTCACACAGAGGTGATGAGAAAGGGATGCAGAATTCAATGGCCTTAGTATCTGCCAACCCTGGCCAGGAAGACAATGTCAACAGAGAGGTAACAAATGTAAATGAAGAACTCAATAATATATTCCATTTTATGACTTCCAATTATTTGTGAGTCCCAGAGAATAATTTTGTGTGAATAAACATTTTATTTATGGGAAACAAAAGTATATTCGTGATCATAAATGAAGGCATTTTCCTGCATTATACTATTGAAGTTAGTGAAAAACAGGAAGGTTTCTGTTGGCAACATTAGTCCTCCCAAACCATTACCCCTATTTGTAGGTATTCAGAGACATTTTGGTATGGTTAAGACTGATAAACCAAGAGAAAAACCATAAAAATTGTTTATAGACTTAACTAAGATATAGAATCTTAACTGTGAGACCACATTGAATTAGAAATCAGAATCTTTGGTTTTTCATTGATGCACTTAACGAACCATAAACTATGCATTATCAGAACAGCCTGGTGCTTCTTTAATTATAACACTTACAAAACACTGACTCCTCTCTTCATATATTCAGGTTTTCATTAGCTCAATGCACTAAAGATAACCCCAGAGGCTTCAAAATGTGTAAGTATCTCATTAAGGAAAGAAAATTCAGCATTTGCCCTTGGATTAATTTGACCAAGAGCAAGCCCAGGTTTGAATTCTTTGCTTCTTTCTCTGTGTATTGTGTCTGTCTATCATTCATGGTGTCCAGCTTGTCTATGTCTCTTGTATCTGATCTGTTCATATTTCCTGCATATTATGTGTTGTTCCTAACAAAGGATTTGCTTTGTACTTATTGAAAACCATAGACAATATCAGATGGGAAAGGAATGAGAGAAAATTTATAGACCACTTTAACTGAGTTTTGCAAGGGGTTAAGTTATCTACTCCAACTTACTCCCAGACACTCAGTACTGAAACATACTGTTATCAAACAACATCTGCATGCAATTTCCAACATTTATGATGAATATTTTTAGTATAAAGTTAAATTCTGGCCTGTTCAGTTTTCAGTAAATAACTACTATAACACAAAACACACACACACACATGTGCGTGTATGCACACATATACACACTGGGTGGGTCAGAGACATGAAAGAATAAATGATTAAATCAATTGATTTGTTTAGGTTGTAAAAACTGATTACATAGGAAATTTAACCATTACATGGGAATCGAAACCAAGTAAGATGGACTGTTACTCTGTTCTTTTAATGGTAGGTAACAGGCTGAATATGCAGGTATCAAACTAAGTCTTAAGTGACTTCATGGCCTATTAGTAGCTTGGCTATGAAGTTCCATATAAGTTTGCAGGCTCTTATGTACTTACCACTTTGTTTTTGTAGGGAGAACACGTAAAACCTACCACTTTTTAGCAATTTTCAAGAAAACAATGCTACCAACAAAAATATTTCTGTTTTCCATTTATTTCAGTAGTACAAAGTAGTAAAATCTCTTCATTTTGGTATCCTCAATATATTTTTCTTTCCCATAAATCAATCTTTTATTCCCACAAGCTTATTGTTGGGGTTCGCAAATAATCGTAACTTATAAAAATGGATGATACCACTAAGTTATGAATTACCTGTCAGTCAATGCTGAGTCTTGTCTTCCTGGCCAGGCTTTGAAGATACCAAGACCACTGAGTTCTGCATTCCTTCTTTATCACCTCTGTGTGTAAGAAGGAAAGGGCTGACTCAGGACAAACAAATCATTAGAAGTTTGCACACACAGATTTCTTTCTATGCTCTCATCATATAGACTATGCAGTGCCCCAGCCCATGACTCTAGCACTATGCTTCCAGTATGGTGCCCCTAGTCCTGTGCCCCTACCCCTATGTCCCCAGCACTGTGGTCCTAGTGCTTGTGTCCTACTCCAGCTCGTGGCTAGAGTAGCCATTCTAATATCAAATAAAATCAATTTTCAACTAAAAGTCATCAAAAAAGATGAGGAAGGACACTTCATATTCAACAAAGGAAAAATCTACCAAGATGAATGCTTAATCCTAAATATCTATGCTCCAAATACAAGGGCAACTACATACATAAAAGAAACCTTACTAAAGCTCAAAACACACATTGCACCACACACAATAATAGTAGGAAATGTCAACACCCCAGTCTCATCAATGCATAGATCATGGAAACAGAAATTAAACAGAGACATAGACAGACTCAGAGAAGTCATGAACCAAATGGACTTAACAGATATTTATAGAACATTCTATCCCAAAACAAAAGGATATACCTTCGCACCACCTCATGGTACTTTCTCCAAAACTGACCATATAATCGGTCATAAAACAGGGCTCAAGAGATACAGAAAGATAGAAATAATCCCATGAGTTCTATCCAACCGCCACTGGCTAAAGCTGGTCTTCAATAACAATAAGGGAAGAATGCCCACCTATACATGGAAGTTGAACAATGCTCTACTCAATGACAACCTGGTCAAGATAGAAATAAAGAAAGAAATTAAACACTTCTTAGAATTTAATGAAAATGAAGGTACAACATACCCAAACTTATGAGACACAGTGAAAGCTGTGCTAAGAGGAAAACTCATAGCTCTAAGTGCCTGCAGAAAGAAACAGGAGAGAGCATATATCAGCAGCTTGACAGAACACCTAAAAGCTCTAAAACAAAAAGAAGCAAATACACCCAGCAGGAGTAGAAGGCAGGAAATAATCAAACTCAGAGCTGAAATCAAACTAGTAGAAACAAAAAGGACCATAGAAAGAATCAACAGAACCAAGAGTTGGTTCTTTGAGAAAGTCAACAAGATAGATAAACCTTAGCCAGACTAACAGGAGGAAACAGAGAGTGTGTCCAAATTAACAAAATCAGAAATGAAAAGGGAGACATAAATACAGAATCAGAGGAAATTCAAAAAATCATCAGATCCTACTACAAAAGCTTTTATTCAACAAAACTTGAAAATTTGAAGGAAATGAGAAATTTCCTATACAGATACCAGGTACTGAATTTAAATCAGAAACAGAGAAACCATTTAATCAACCCCATAACTCCTAAGGAAATAGAAGCAGTCATTAAAGGTCTCCCAACAAAAAGTGCCCAGGTACAGATGGGTTCAGTTCAGAATTCTATCAGACCCTCATAGTACATCTCATACCAATATATCCAAACTATTCCAGAAAATTGAAACAGATGGGAGTGTTACCAAATTCCTTTAATGAAGCTACAATTACTCTTATATCTAAACCACACAAAGACCCAACAAAGAAAGAGAATTCAGACCAATTTCCCTTATGAATATCGACGCAAAAGTAAAATTCTGGCAAAGTGAATCCAAGAGCACATCAAAACAATCATCCACCATGGTCAAGTAGGCTTCATCCCAGGCATGCAGGGATGGTTTCATATATGGAAAATCATCAACATAATCCATTATGTAAACAAACTGAAAGAACAAAACCACATGATCATTTCATTAGATGCTGAGAAAGCATTTGACAAAATTCAACACCCCTTGAAGATGAAAGTCCTGGAAAGAATAGGAATTCAAGGCCCATACCTAAACATAGTAAAAGCCATATACAGCGAACCAGTTGTTAACATTAAACTAAATGGAGAGAAACTTGAAGCAATCCCACTAATATCAGGGACTAGACAAGACTGCCCAATCTCTCCCTATTTATTCAATATATTTCTTGAAGTTGTAGCCAGAGCAATCAGACAACAAAAGGAGATCAAGGGGATACAGATTGGAAAAGAAGAAGTCAAAATATCACTATTTGCAGATGATATGATAGTATATTTAAGTGATCCCAAATGTTCCACCAGAGAACTACTAAGGCTGATAAACAACTTCAGCAAATTGGCTGGGTATAAAATTAATTCAAATCAGTAGCCTTCCTCTACTCAAAAGAGAAACAAGTCGAGAAAGAAATTAGAGAAACGACACCCTTCATAATAGACCCAAATAATATAAAGTACCTCGGTGTGACTTTAACCAAGCAAGTAAAAGATCTGTACAATAAGAACTTCAAACCTCTGAAGAAAGTAATAGAAGAAGACCTCAGAAGATGGAAAGATCTCCCATACTCATGGATTGGCAGGATTAATATAGTAAAAAATGGCCATTTTACCAAAAGTGATCTACAGATTCAATGCAATCCCCATCAAAATACCAATCCAATTCTTCAAAGAGTTAGACAGAACAATTTGCAAATTCATCTGGAAAAACAAAAATCCCAGGATAGCTAAAACTATCCTCAACAATAAAAGGACTTCAGGGGAATCACTATCTCTGAACTCAAGCAATATTACAGAGCAATAGTGATAAAAACTGCATGGTATTGGTACAGAGACAGACAGATAGACCAGTGGAATAGAATTGAAGACCCAGAAATGAACACACACCTATGGTCACTTGATTTTCAACAAAGAACCCAAAACCATCCAATGGAAAAAAGATAGCATTTTCAGCAAATGGTGCTGGTTCAACCGGAGGTCAACATGTAGAAGAATGCAGATTGATCTGTGCTTATCAACCTGTACAAAGCTTAAGTCCAGGTGGATCAAGGACCTCCACATCAAACCAGATACACTCAAACTAATAGAAGAAAAAGTGGGGAAGCATCTTGTACACATGGGCACTGGAGTAAATTTCCTGAACAAAACCCCAATGGCCTAGGCTCTAAGATCAAGAATTGACAAACGGGATCTCATAAAACTGCAAAGCTTCTGTAAGGCAAAGGACACTGTGGTTAGGATAAAATGGCAACCAACAGATTAGGAAAAGTTCTTTACCAATCCTACAACTGATAGAGGGCTTATTTTCAAAATATACAAAGAACTCAAGAAGTTAGACCGCAGGGAGACAAATACCCCTATTAAAAAATGGGGTTCAGAGCTAAACAAAGAATTGACAGCTGAGGAATGCCGAATGGCTGAGAAACACCTAAAGAAATGTTCAACATCTTTAGTCATAAGGGAAATGCAAATCAAAACAACCCTGAGATTTCACCTCACACCAGTGAGAATGAGTAAGATCAAAAACTCAGGTGACAGCAAATGCTGGCGAGGATGCGGAGAAAGAGGAACACTCCTCCATTGTTGGTGGGATTGCAGACTGGTACAACCATTATGGAAATCAGTCTGGAGGTTCCTCAGAAAATTGGACATTGAACTACCTGAGGACCCACCTATACCTCTCTTGGGCATATACCCAAAAGATGCCCCAACATATAATAAAGACACATGCTCCACTATGTTCACAGCAGCCTTATTTATAATAGCCAGAAGCTGGAAGAACCCAGATGCCCTGCAACAGAGGAATGGATACAGAAAATGTGGTACATCTACACAATGGAACATTACTCAGCTATCAAAAACAACGACTTTATGAAATTCGTAGGCAAATGGTTGGAACTGGAAATATCATCCTGAGTGAGCTAACCCAATCACAGAAAGACATACATGGTATGCACTCATTGATAAGTGGTTATTACTCCAAATGCTTGAATTACCCTAGATGCACAGAACACATGAAACTGAAGACAGATGATCAAAATGTGAATCCTTTACTCCTTCTTTAAAAGGGGAACAAGAATAACCTTTCGAGGGAATAGGGAGGCAAAGATTAAAACTCTAAAGAGAAGGAACACCCATTCAGATCCTGTCCCACATGTGGCCCATACATATACAGCCACCCTATTAGATAGGATGGATGAAGCAAAGAAGTGCAGGTCGACAGGAACCGGATGTAGATCTTCTCCTGAGAGACACAGCCAGAATATGGCAAATACGTAGGGGAATGCCAGCAGCAAACCACTGAACTGAGAATGGGAACCCCGTTGAAGGAATTAGAGAAAGGACTGGAAGAGCTTGAATGGGCTCAAGACCCCATATGAACAACAATGCCAACCAACCAGAGCTTCCAGGGACTAAGCCACTACCCAAAGACTATACATTGACTGACCTTGACCTTCAACTGCAGAGGTAGCTTTGAATAGCCTAGTAAGAGCAACAGTGGAAGGGGAAGCTCTTGGTCCTGCTAAGACTGAACCCCCAGTGAATGTGATTGTTGGATGGAGGGTGGTAATGGGGGGAAGATGGGGAGGGGAGGAGGAGGGGTTAGGGGGTTTTTGGCCCGGAAACCGGGAAAGGTAATAACAATTGAAATGTAAATAAGAAATAGTCAAGTTAATAAAGAAAAAAAGTATTAATGCAGACACAATGAAAATAAAATAAAACCGTTAATGAAAAATAGTAATTGGACCTGGTAGCTGGCCCATACCTAAAATTCCAGCACCAGTGAATCAAAGGCAGAATTTAAGTAGTCTCCGACCAGCCTCAATTACACAGCAAAACACTGTCTCCAAAACTAGGAAGAAACCAAATGAAAAAGGAAGCAACTTCCTTACTTCAACTCTTAATTAAAAGTAACCTTTCCTATCACCATATAAATCTCTATCTCAATTCGAAAAGGTTATGTGGAAAAAGAGCTCACAGCACACAGGCTGAGTCCACTTTAGACATATCCTCAGTGGAGCCTGTCACTTTAAGAATGCCTGTCATCACTTCCTGTTGCTTATTCTCCGGGAACTTTCAATGTTTGTCAGTGATATGATAGGCCAAATACAAGACTCAGAACTGACCTATCTACAAACAAAGAAACAAAGTAAGCAGTTTCAGTAAGTTCCCAGGAACAAGAATAATATGAAAGTATACTCAATATTCAAATGTGGTTTTCTTAACATTGTTATTATAAACAAAACATGTTTCCTATAACAACATCAAGCTATGAAGCTGAGGAAGGTAGTTTCCTTGGTACAGTATTTTCCACGCACTAATAACGCCCCTTAGGTCCATCCCCAGCATCACATGAAACCAAGTGTGGTAATTCTGAGTAGTTGGGAGACAGAGTCAGAGGAATGTCAAGGCCATATTGACTCCATATGGGCTTCTAAGCTATATAACACTCACTGTTTCAATACACGCATAATACTTACATGTGTAGATACCATGCCTACTACACATTGATGGCCTAGGGAAAGGACAAACTTTCTGCTTAAAATGTTGTTCCACACTGCAAAGATTGCTCAGTAGACAAAGTGCTTATAACACATCCATAAAGATCTGAGTTTGAGTTCTTAAAATTCTCTACTGTAGCATGTATTTGCAATCCCAGTACTCCTATAGTGATTTGGAGACAAAGAGAGGAGAATTTATGGAAACTACCAGGTTGACGAGCTTGATGTACACACTGGCCAAATATCAAAGGGACCTTGTTTTAAAGAAGGTGAAAGGTACCAACCGACACCCTGGGATTTCCTCTGATTTTCACATTTATACATTGTATGCCCCTATCTACTGTAAGATCCATATTAAAATACTTTCTTACCGAATACGTAATTGTTGTTAATGACCTTTCCTGGTTGCCATGTTTTACACTCTTTTAGTCACATCAGTGATTTAATAGCATGCCCTTGGCGTACCCAGGCTGTTCCTGAAACCATAAATACATTCCCTTTAAATGGGCTTCTATTTTCTTTTCTACCTTTGTGATTCTATTTTAATTCCACACAAATAATTAAAACTTTATGTGAGGAAAGGTAAGTGAAATATCTCAAGTTGTCGCTCTAATCAGTAGGGCCTTCACCTACAAAGGCCAGAGGCCAGTCCTTGAGTTCTGCAGAAACAGCAGGATTGAGAAAGGGAGAAAGCCACTATGCAATGGATAAAGTATTTGTTTTCTACACAGGAATGAATTCGTGTCTTCTCTGACCTGGGTATCTCCTAGAAGGAAAGAGGGTAACTTATCAACTAAACAATGTACAGGATTAAATATGATAGATGTCTTAAATTGCATTAAAAATTAATGTATGTGATAGACATTTAAAAGATTCCCCAAGATATAGTATTAATAGAGTTCCCCAAAAACATTTGTAATAAAGCAATTCCCACCATTGAAAAAAATTCGAGGAGAGATGTGGTACTGTTTATTTTTGTGTTTGTTTTGAGACATGGTCTCACATAGCCCTGGCTATCCTGAAACTCGCTGGACTGCTGCTGTTAGAGGTATGCATCACCACACCTGGCTTTGTTCTGATTCAAAGACTCAATGGCTTCTCTTTTTTCTACCCTTTAGTATGTCTTATTAGTAAGTAGTTGTGCTTTCACGTAATCTATAAATGACAGCTAAGTGATGTTGACACATTCAGATGATTCCTATGCAGTTCTGCAGATCTATCCATATAGGCTGATTCACAGGAGCTACATTATTAGAATCAGTTCATTTGATCTCAATCAATAGTCAATCAATTTAATAACATTCATCTGCTTAGCAAGCTACAAACTTACTAGGAGTTACAATTAGGATGCTTGTATCTTTTTTTATACCAAAGATACTTGAAATATAATGCACAGAAACTGTAGGGAGGTTGTTGGCTCATTATGGGCAGTCAAAGCTCACACATAACTGAAACCTGTACCGGAAATGCTGGCTATTTAAAACTATGGGCATTAACCTGAAGAGTGAGAAAAACAATTTGTCTAACAAACATCTTCATTTATTCACAAAATAGGGGTGTAATGGAATTCTCCTTTGATTGATCTGAATAAGACGTCAGTGTAGATTTAGTACTGTGTCATCTGATGGCTCCATGAAGCTCAGTGAAGCAAGCTCTATGGATCCGTTCCAATCTTATTTTCCTCAATGAGTAGTACTGATTCAAAAAGTATGGGCCATGGCAGAATTCCAGGAAATGAGTTTGAGAGCAGAGGGAACAAAATAGTTTTGTATCAATTTTTTGCTATCTCAATAAAGAGCAAAATGATACTTGTTCAGTTTCCTATTGCTGTGGTCAGGACGATTCCTCGAGACCAGGACTTTGCCCTTCCTTTGCCACTAACCCAAGCAGGCTCTAGAACTCAATGTGCAATGTGACCCTGACATAACTAGCTATTAGTTTATGTTCCCTATGGGTTTAGGGTGATAAGGGCAATGGGTTGACATTATTAGCAGGTGCCTTGTGAGACAGCATTTCATGCCTACTTTACAGTTACCATCCTACTCCTACAACAGTGAAAAATCTTACATAATTATCCCCTCCCTATGTATGTTCTGGATGACATAATAAGTTGAAATAATGGAAATTGGAAATACAGTTAATATACCTAACTTATCTGACACAGTCTCTTAGCAACATAGTACCCTGGAGCCAAGTCACTTACTCTTGTAGGTTTGTGGTTGACTGGGAACCTTGGAGTGAACTGCGTCCCAACATCACAATAAGCATCATACTAGACACGGTTAGTCTAGCAAATGATTGATTTTATTTTTAAATTTAAGGCATAATTACTACCAAACACTTATCACTTTTGCTCCACCATAAAATTGTAAGTGTACACCATCTGTACATATATGTGTGACAGTGATGTTGAGGGTTTACTTAAAGGACTCCCTGGTAGGCAGACAGATGGGGAGAGGGGACTTATGGTAAGCTGCCTAGCTTTTGTCTCAAGTCAGCAGAATGAGGAAGAAGTCTGCCATCTTGAAAGCTCACAGCCTTTCTTACCTAGCCATGGCTCATCTTTCTTTCTGTTTGCCTACCAGGAATTCTGTCTAATTCCAAGTCTCTTGGGATGAACATGTGTACATATGACAAGAAACTATAAAACATATTCATTGTGCTTTCTAGAATGAACTTGCTCTTAAAGGATAAATTGTATATTTTAGTCTGTCAATGAAAGTTGAGAATGAAAGTAATAATAATGTTTTAAAAGACAGGAATTATGAGTAAGCAGAGAGAAAAATGAAAAAGAAAGTGAAATGTAATTACCTGAGAAAGCATTTTACCAAAAGCATTTTATCAAAAACATTTTTCTAAAGTACTTCTAAAGTATAGAAGCATTTTATCAAAAACATTCTTCTAAAGTATAGTTTCTTGATAAGTTATATTTTATATGTTAAGTTAATAATTGGAATTTTCAGTAATATTGGCATAGAGCTTTACTTTTTGTATGCACACATGACAGACTGATGTGTAATTCTTAAATAAAAGAAAAGGAGCATATTCTGGAAAGTAGAAAACTGGAACCTAAGAGAATACTCTTGATATTCCAGAAAGTAAATTAGGAACAGCAGCATATGCAGCTTATGCCAATGACAGGAGCACTCAGGAGACTGAGGTAGGAGGAGCCTGAAATAGGAGGAGCCTAGGGTAGGAAGAGCTTGGGGTAGGAAGAGTCTGAGGAGGAGGAGCCTGGTGTGGGAGGAGCCTGAGGAAACAGGCGCCCGAGGTAGAAGGAGGTTGATGTGGGAGGAGCCTGAGGTAGGAGGAGTCTGAGATAACAGCCTTGATTTCTTAGAGAAGTCCTGAATCAAAACTTTAAAATGAGACTAATCTGTAGAAGGTAAAGAACAAGATAGTAGAAATGTTAGTTTCTGAGAAATGCGATTTTATTCCTTTCCTTCTTACTCTGTTCATGTCTGAAGTTAGTTGTTCTTTATAGATTTTACCATTGCATAATATGAAAGAATCAACACAAAAGGGGTGAAGGAGAAAGGCACGTTGGGGAACAGCATCAACATTTGGGTTGTGTAGCTTTTATTTCCATTCAGAATCTACTTTGTCATTTGTAGATTAAAATGAAAAAGCAATTTCCTGGACATTCTCTTCTTGATGCATTACAGGGAGATAGACTGTAGATAATTAGTCACTGTGATATAACCGAAGTTAGTGTTTTTAAGTTAAGTAAACTGTCAATACTTACAAAATGATTGAACCCATGGTTAAAGTCAAGTAAAAATGAAGACTAAGAATCCAGCCTACCCTCACAACCCAGTAACACCTAGGAGTTTGAATTACGGGCAGTCCAAAGAGTGTCATTGAAGACCATCTTCTCACTATTAATTGTCGAAGCATGAACTATGTGTGGTGTGCTTCAAAATCGTCAGAAGAACTTGTCAAATTGCAAATATCTGGCCCACCACAGGCCAACTGAAATAGAATCTCAGCAGATGGGAATCTGTCATCTGCATGTTATCACGTTCTTGCCAGTGATTCTGGTGCAGCTCAGGTCTGATTCCAGTCTAGGTGATTATTTTAGGATAACCCTGAAAGTTTGCCATCCTCTTCCCATTTCTGTGTATTTTTAAGAAATTGGATTCTAGTGTTTATAACACTACATCTATTAGAAACTTCAAAAATAAAATGCTGTCATACTTCTTAAAAGTAGGAAATGGTTAGAAAGTACTCAGAGCTATCTTTTGCTATGAATATTCAGAAAATAGAATGCACCAAAATCTTACCTTGATAGGCCCTAATCATAGTGCATTTGGTGGCAAAAAGAAATATGGGTCAAATGTAAGCAACAACATTGAGATTTATCCTCTCTCATGATGAGAATTTGTGTTATCTGTTTTCTCAATATTTCCAATGTAATGAATGTTCAAGCATTAAGAACTCACTCATTTACTCTCCCTCTCCCTCTCATTTACTCTCCTCCCTCTCTTTGTGTGTGTATGTGTTTGTGTATATGTGTGTGGAGTACATGTGGTGTGTGTGTGTGTGTGTGTGTGTGTGTGTGTGTGTGTGAGAGAGAGAGAGAGAGAGAGAGAAAGATATATATATAGAGAGAGAGTGAGAGTGTAGTAGTAGTAGTAGTAGTAGTAGTAGTAGTAGTAGTAGTAGTAGTAGTAATATGAGATGGAATTTACTAAAAGGCAAAATCTAACAATTTTCCCTTTATTTCTCAGTTTAAAAGTAAAAATTTGCATCCAACTATGATAAACATCTTTGTCTGTCTTGGATGAGGGGGAACTCATGGTAGATTTTATGTGATTATTTTTGTACTCTAAACTAGAAGCCATTAGCTTTAATTGCTAAGAAAATCATGTCATTTTTGCAGGAGTTTGTAATTAAATAATGAGAACTCCCTTTAAAACACTATGTCCTAGTCTACATTCAGTTCAACTTAAGAAATTCACTTAATTTTGCTATTATACTGAAATTGCATCATATTCTAAGGTTTAAGACAAATTAGGTTCTTAATATTCTCAACATATTATATCCTGTGTTGAACATTTTATTTCTATACCTTTAGGGTGTGCTGTCACTGATTGGTGGGAAATGGAACAGGGAAAAAAATTTTTTTTCATTAGTCATTTAATTGTTTCAGGAGTCTGACTTCCACGATTTCATCTGGAATTTGTTGAAAAAGATGTGTAGGTCATAGGCTTTGGGACACAGATCTAAACCAATAGCTCTTTGTCACTTTTCTAATAATTACTTCAAATGTACATGTCAGACCACCACCAAGTCATCCTGACAATTATTTTGCAAACAATATTGAACAACACTTTGGATATTTAATAATAGATATAAGAGAAGGTGATCAGCCCTTTATATGACCATAAAGATGGGTAGAAATGGATAAAGAATTAGTCTTATGAGTAATATTTATCAGGTAAAGTTGAACTCTTAAAGTATCTTGCTGCAAGTGGAAACATGGATTTAGTTCAAAGCATTTCATCACCTGAAAACAAATTTGTACTAGCCTAACATGAGAGCAAATACCATTCTCATCACAAGCACAAATTAGATGATATTCTTGAATATAAAACTTCAAAGTTTTTGGGGAAATATTCAAACTAAAGCAGGGATAGTGGCACATATCTTTAGACCTAGTGCTTGAAGGACGGAAGGAAGGTGACTGCACATTAAAGATGACCTTTAAGATGAGTTTCCAGGGGACTCATGCTACATAGTGAGGCCCTGATTCAATAAAATAAAAACAAAATCAATGAGGGAAAGTCACCCTAAAATAATTACAAACATAAAAACATTTGGTTTTAGATATTTTGTGGTCTCTAATCATAAATGTATTAGAAGAATCACTACATTTATAATAACATATTGAATTACATTAACTAGCATGATGAATTTATTCCACACATTAATTCATTTAATAACTCTTAAGTTGTGAGAAGCATTGTGATATTCTGCATGGAGACAGAACCACCGAGGCCTCATTTCTATCAGGCAAAGTTGTTGGCTCCTGAAGAAGTTTCACTCTCCTTTGGGAATGGGACTGAAAACATAATATTCATGCTCCCAGAGGATATTCACATATCCAAGCACGTATGGTAGCCCTAGTTAGATTTGTAAGGTTATTAATAACATCAAAAACAGATGATTGCAGCTAGCAGGAAAACAGAGTCAGGTGATAGGAGACAGAGTAAGGTAGCAGTGAAAGTACATGTTTAGAATTATTATTGTGTGTGTGTGTGTGTGTGTGTGTGTGTGTGTGACTGTGTGTGTGTGGTGTCTAAATGTGTGTGTGTGTTTTGTGGTGTGTGTGTGTGTGTGTGTGTGTGTGTGTGTGTGTGTGTGTATGTCTAATGTTCCACAGCACACATGTTGGTCATCAGAAAATATGTAAGAATTGGTTATATTTTTCC
Source organism: Rattus rattus (assembly GCF_011064425.1). Classification (NCBI taxonomy): domain Eukaryota; kingdom Metazoa; phylum Chordata; class Mammalia; order Rodentia; family Muridae; genus Rattus; species Rattus rattus. The sequence continues at coordinate 76,529,838 of NC_046157.1, read as the reverse complement.
ACAGTGCAGGTCCCAGGAATTGTGATTGAACTCAAGTATCAGGCTTGATCACAAGTGCCTTTACCCAAAGAACCATCTCACCACATCTATGCTATGACCTTTCAAGAATCATTGAATCATCTGATCTGGACTTCCTTTTAAATTATTATTATCCATAGTGAGTTAACTTTTGTAAGAGGTGTACATATGTGCCTAGAATTATTTTGATTGTACTTGGTCTAGCTCAACTATTTTTAAAAAATAAATATTTTCTCTACCAAATTCCTTCTGAGTTTTCATCAGAGAGTGTATGTGGATGGACTTCTGAAATCTATTTTTTAATTTACATCTTAAATGTTACCCTCTTTCCTAGTTTCCCCTCAACAAACCCCCTATCTCATCCCCCCTACCACCTGCTTCTATGAAGGTGCTCCCCCACCCACTCACTCCCACCTCACGGTTCAGGCATTCCCTTACACTAGGGCATCAAGCCTTTATAGGACCAAGGGCCTCCCTCCCATTGATGCCAGACAAAGCAATCCTCTGCTACATATGCATCTGGAGCCATGGATCTCTCCATGTGTTCTCTTTGGTTGGTAGTTTAGTCTCTAGGAGCTCTTGGGCGGGGGAGGGTCTGGTTGGTTGATATTGTTGTTCTTTCTATGAGGTTACAAACCCCTTCAGTTCCTTCGGTCCTTTCCCTAACTCCTCCATTAGGTCCTCTGTGCTCAGTCCGATGGTCAGGTTCTGGCAGAGCCTCTCAGGAGACAGCTGTATCAGGTTCCTGTCAGCAAGCTACATGGCATCAGCAATAGTGACTGGGTTTGGTGTCTGCATATGGGATGGATACCCAGGTGGGGCAGTCTCTGGATGACATTAGCTGAAATAACCAACAAAAGTGAGAGAGAATCCATAGAGACTATATCCAGAGGTTAGACACGGCCCCTGGTTGAGGGAGCCACCCATCCATCTCAAATATATTAACTAAGAATTGCTCTTGTCTAAAGGAAATACAGGGACAAAGAGTGGAGCAGAGACTGGAGGAAAGACTTTTGGAAACTTATCTAATGCACTGTGTTGTGTGTTCTTTCACTAATACTTGCGCACTGAGCACTTTGGCCAACCCTTTGACTTTGTTCTTTCCATTTATTGGATTGAATAAAATATATTTTAAATACTAAAATGCAAAGTCAAGTCTTTTAGATTAATACTTCCTTCATTTCTCCTGACTAATATTGTATTCTTATGCCCATTAAAAACAAGACTGTCAGACCTTCCGTAGTACATACCAAGAGTCTCTCGTCCATTCCAATTGTCTCAGGGGAAAGAACTGAAAACATCTGAGTAATTCAACTGATCTCATCTGCTCTGTTGTGACTTCCTCTGATGCATGTTATTGCTGTTTCATAAGCACTGTTGTTCACTATGGGTCATGCCTTCAGGGTAGGCCAACAATGATTGGTGGGAACTGTAACAAGAAAAGAAGATTATTTTTTCCTCCCTGGGTTATGTTCAACCAATGTCAACTTTTCTTAGACCACTGACTTGAAAGTTACTGGCTATATATTATACACAAGGATTTTGTGTAGGCTTCGTTTCTATGGATCTCTTATCCCCCCCACACACACACACACTGTCACACACACACAGACACACACACACACACACACACACACACAGCACTGGCTAGACAAACTCTTATAACCAACACAAAGACATGAACAGTTTTCTTTCTGAACCCACACCTTTGTCTGGTAACTTTCCTATGGTGGAGTTGGGTCAGGTAAAAAAGAGTGGATGGGGTTCATTTACATTTGTCAACACTGTTATAGAACATTAGAAATATTCTTGTTTTTATGGCTTCAAAATGAAATTGTAAATTCCTCTCCTTTTTCCTCCTAAAAAAAAATCCCAAAACATGAAAACATGCTATTTCATTTTTTCCCTTTTCAACATACAATAGGAGCAGGCTCCTGTGTCCTGTTCTTTGTCATTTTCCTTACCACGATGAGTCTGTATTGGCCATAAGCTAACAATTTTAACTCTGCCTAATGCTCAGTGAGCAAATCTCTGTTGTATGAATGCCTCACTCAAGGAAATCTCCTCTTCAAATCTTTGCAGCAATTAAGCTAACCACACTGCTAGAAAAAAATATCAATAATGGTGTACATCAGCTGAATGTCCCAAGAGAAAATGTGGCTGTAAAGCAACATGACTGAAGCATCACCCTCTTTGACAGATTTAGGAAATGCAATCGTTGATCATGTGGAAATTTCACTAAGGTGGCTTTATGGTGCTGCAAAATAGCCTTTCTCCTATTTTCTTCTCCTCCTTTATGTCTCTCGAGAAAGCAGCCTGCTCCTTATTTTAATGCCTCAGGGAAAATTTGAAGGTGGACAGAGTATGGAAGTCATCTATGTTTTTGTTTTTATAGATTCTGAACTCATAAAAGACTTTAGAGGCAAAAGAAGGGGAGGAAGAAAGTATTCCCTGGCAAAAGGTTTTGTTCTGTTGAACCAGCAAAAAAAAGTGCTATTCCTCCTTCAAAGTTTAATTTAAAAGCAGTGCTTCAAGCCATAGTGAAGAGGAGCATCCTTCTGCCCCAAGAGCAGAGGGAGACTATGTCCTAAGGCCTAGCTGAAGCTTCAGCAGGATGTTGAAGTATCTGCACAGGTGGAAAGAAACTAAGGCATAGTGGCTTGCAGGGCACAATGTTCGAAGATTGCAAGTGGTATAGTGGTAATAAAGAGGCCTGTAGAAAGAAATCCCATGTCTGGACCAAATTGAGCAGATCTTGTAAGGAAAATAAAATGTGCTTTTCCAGAGTCTCAGCATTGTGTACTCTGAGGAGACAATACTCACAGTGTATTTCACTGGTCTAGAGTGATAACTGTCCAGTTTAGAAGTTAATTTCAAATATAGAAAATAAAGCATTGCTTATTGTTTATCTAAGTCTCTAAGTCTGTGAATGTATTCTTTTACAGTTTAGATGTCAAAGAACTTCTTGTTGAAATATGATGTAATGCTAGCAACATAATTTTATACAGCAAGTGGTGAATGTTGATGGACCATTCCCAGGATTACCTGAGAATGTTGAATTTGGTGGGAATGGTGTGCACATAGAACAAACAATGTGGTACAAATACTAAACAATAAACTTTGATAGGGACAGAGTTGAACGGATGTCAAGAATCCCTTCAAATTATTTTAGAAGATAATTCACTTAACAAAAGCAGTTTACTCCAAATTAAAATTTTAAGATGATAAACAGTTTATGTTGGATATATAGAAAACAATGTAAGCACTAAAATTCATTTAATATAGACTATTTTAGAAAGTGTTTTCTGGAGGACATTGTACCTATATTTGCATAATTCTGATTACAAGATGTTAATTCACTAAAGTAGATAGTATTTTTTTTCTTAGTTAGGGTTTCTATTGCTATGAAGAGCATCCATGACAATGCCAACTTTCATAGATCATATGCAGCCCAAGAAGAAGGAAGACCAAAATGTGGGTGCTTCGTTACTTCTTAGAAGGGAGAACAAAATAATCATGAGAGGAAATACAGGGAAAAAGAGTGGAGCAGGGACTGAAGGAAAAGTCATCCAGAGACTTACCCACCTGGGTATCCATCTCATATGCAGCCACCAAACCCTGTCACTATTGCTGATGCCAAGAAGTGCTTGCAGACAGGAGCCAGATATGGGTGTCTCCTAAGAGTCTCTGCCAGAGCCCTACTGATACAGATGATAATGGCTGCAGCTAACCATTGGACTGAACAAAGGGACCCCAATGGAGGAGTTAGAGAAAAGACTGAAGGAGCTGAAGGGATTTGCAACACCATAGGAAGAACAACATCGACCAACCAACCCCACCCCCCCTCCCCCAGAGCTCCCAGGAATTAAACCACCGACTAATGAGTACACATGGAGGGACCTATGACTCGCCACATATGTGGCAAAGGATGGCATTATCCAAGCATCAGTGGGAGGAAAAGCCCTTGGTCCTGTAAAGGCTTGTTTCTCCAATGTAGGGTAATGCCAGGGCGTTGAGGTTGGAGTAAGTGGGCAGGAATGGGAGCATTCTTATAGAATCAGTAGGAGAGAGAGGGGAATATGGGAGGGGGAAAGGAGGATAACATTTGAAATGTAAATACATAAAATATTCAAGAAAAATAAATTTATTCTAAAAAATAAAGGATGAATTTAAATGGGGCCTGGCTTTAGTCTCAGAGGTTTAGTCTATTCTCATCATCGTGAGAAGCACGGAGGCATTGAGGCAGACATGGAGCTAAGAGTCTTTGTCTACATGGCCAAGTAGACAAGCACACGAATCTGTGGGGGCCATTCCTATTCAAACTACCACTATGTTTAAGCTCAAATTTTAATTTGAAGAGTTATTATCTCTTGTTTTGAATTGGGTTTGAATGACTAAAATGTACCATTCAAGTTGTCAAATAAAAATGATATATTCCGTGATAATGTTTTTACTCTACTTCTGAGAACAATTGGAAAAATTATTAATATGTTTTGTTTTACTTACTTCTAAGAAAGAAAAAATGAATGGAGAGGTCAAAGAAAGAAAAGAATGAGAAAAAGACAGAACAGTACCTGGAAATAGATGAGCAAAGTCTAACAAGTGGCTTCAGACCAAGTGGGTCATTCAAGAGCAGTTTCAAGGACACTGAGTGGGAGTCATATCATGACTATCTGGGGGAAGTAGACAATTCAGAAGTAAAAGAAGTGTAGCCTGTCATTTCAAACTGCCTACTCAGAAGGAAACTCTGCTAAGGTTTTTATCTTAGTTTCATTGGATCAGTTTGAAGCTATGTCTTCTATATAGCTTTTATTTTAACCTGATATTTCTTCTAATCTTCCCAATTCACCAATTGGAATTGCACACTCTGAAACTCAAAAATTGATCAAATATTGTCTGGTTGTTACTTGGAATGTAAGTCCCTGAATATGCAGATGAGAACTTACTTAGATATGAGCAAACTGTCAAAAACTGAGTAAGGCTGATTTTTGTTTACAAATGTTGTATTCCATTTATCTTTTTCTTGCTGAATTTTACCTGGTATCAAAGTAAGGACTAGAGGGACTGTTGGTGCAGATTCACTCATTCTTGACTTTAAATCAAAGTGTTTAACACCTAAGTTTTACCACAAATGTTAAAAACTCCGAAGCCTTCTAGTTAAATCATAAGTGGTAATTTTATCCTGCATTTCTAGTATGTTTACTGAATCATATGTTTTCTTTATTTTTCACAATGAAACTCTTTGTTCTATATAACAATAAACAACAAAAATCACAATCTATAGCTATATATGAGTAACTCCAGGGGAGCCCAGGGTTCGGGGAAGCGGTTCCAAAGGATCACGAGCTCAACAACTGTTTAGACCCAGTGCCTTATGAGATTCCCCCACCCAGCTATGCTTTTTGTGTTGTCTTTTTTGAGTCATGCACAGTTTTGAATTAACATGGATGCAACTTCACTTTTGTCTATAGAAAACATTCTCATAACTGATGCCCTCATGTTCTAGAAAAATCTTTCCAGCACTGCTTCCTAGATGACCCCTTTGTTGTAAAGATTGTACTGTAGATATGTCAATTGGTGATAGGCATCCTGTAGTCAGTTGCTCTATGACTAGGGTACATGAAGGAGGGAATGGAAAAAAGCTGGTGGGGGGTTTCAACTGGCAAGGAAGGAAGGACCATAAAGATAGAAAGAGATGGAAGACAAAATAATGCTAAGGATGTTTGAAGAAACTATAGGGAAACATGATTTTTATATTTCTTTCCTTAAAATGTGTGTGTGTGTGTGTGTGTGTTTAATGTTATGCTACTTGATACGGTAATACTTCTCCAAAGACCCCAGTACCAGGTATGTGACACTTCCCTTTGAGTTATTAGTCAGTTATTAGTTATTAGCCTATTAGTAAGATAGACTATTACCATTGCCCTTGATTTCCTCCTTGAATGTAAAAATAAAACCTATCACTAAAGATGTCATAAACTTTGGGTAAAGGACATGGAGGAATCAACCCAGAATTGACCTGAAAGTCTTCTCCCTGAGTACTCAAAGTATTCAAAGGTGTTATGCAAGCTGCCAAGGGAGAAAAGCAATCAATAATCCTATCCAGCTTTAAAACCTACAAGCTACAGCAATGACCAGCATGATGAGATACTCCAAATAGAGCAGCAGTGGCGTGTATCTCTCGTGGAAAATAACAACTGCCTTTTTGTATTAAGAACCATTCATGCCAGACAGAATTCATGCCTGATACTATAATCTAGTCATGTAAACTACCCATGGCTACTGACGTAAGGGATCCTAGAGGAGAGCCTATTACTGCCACTTTACTAAACAACTACAACTTCTACATTCTAAATCCTTTTCCTTCTACCTAGAAGTAAGTGTAGCACTAATTCTTCATCATGATTCTTTCTGCAGCAGGTAGAGGATGTTGTAGAAATCCACAATTAATTTTTCTTCTTTAATGTGTTATTAGTGTTTCATTTAAGGAACTTCTAAAGATATTTCTTCTGTGTTTTTTCTGGCACTTACCCTACTTATTATACATTTTTTACTTCATTTCCATGGGTAAGGCTAGCCTATGACATATTAATTTTGTTTTGGTTATCAGCTTTTGTATTAAGGTTATGATAGATCCATGGTTCTCAACCTTCCTAGTGCTGTGACCCTTTAATACAGATCCTTATGTTGTGATGACCCACAATCATAAGATGTATTTCTTTTTTTTATCTTTATTAACTTGAGTATTTCTTATTTACATTTCAATTATTATTCCCCTTCCCGGTTTCCAGGCCAACATCCCCCTAGCCCCTCCCCCTCCCCTTCTATATGGACTTCCCCTCCCCATCCTCTACCCATTACCACTCTCCCCCCAACAATCTCGTTCACTGGGGGTTCAGTCTTGGCAGGACCAAGGGCTTCACCTTCCACTGGTGATCTTACTAGGATATTCATTGCTACCTATGAGGTTGGAGCCCAGGGTCAGTCCATGTATATTCCATAAGATGTATTTCATTGCTACTTTACAACTGTAATTTTGCTACTGTTGTGAATTATAATGTAAATATTTTTGGAGTTGGGTTTACCAAAGGGGTTGTGGCTCAAAGACTGAGAGCTGCCATGCTCGATTCATAAAGCTGAAGGAAACTTTTTAATCATTCCCCATTTCTAGAAAGATATTCCATAATATTTTTAGTAGAACTGATTGTCACGATTCTGTGGCCAGAAATTTTCTTCTGGGGAATCATCTTAACATCTATGAGCATTTAGAAATGAAATAAAACATCTTCTGTTTGTTCTGCAATAGTTTCACAATGTAATTGGCACTAAGCACTGTGATTATTAAAAATGTGATGAGTGTAAGGTTTTACTCACACTATCAAAGCAATGAAGTGTGTTGCAGGTATCAGCTGGCTATCTTTCGATTCAATCCATTTAGACACTACCTGGAGATAGTACCAGATCTCATGGACTAGACAATTAGTCTCACAGAGAGCTCTATTTCACACACTGGCTCCACATACATTGCCACTCACACTTCTGGTCTAGTATCTATGGGTCAGGGATTCCAACAATCACATTAATGAATTCAATTAATTTTCAGAGTGACTCCCATAACTCAAAGAAGCACACACACACACACACACACACACACACACACACACACACACACACACACGTGTGGATTCAAGTTACAAATGTGTGTGTGTGTGTGTGTGTGTGTGTGTCTGTGTCTGTGTCTGTGTCTGTGTCTGTGTCTGTGTCTGTGTCTGTGTTATATAGAATCTTACAAAGGACCTAAGAAATGTCTCCTATAATGTGAGGTATGTATAAAGGAGATCAGGGTCCCAAGACCATCTCAATTTTGCCAAGGTCCAGGAGCCTCCATATGTTCAACCATTCCCAAGTTTCCTGACGTAGGACTTTTGGGTTTCACTAGGGGTCATGGCCATTCTTCTGAACTCATTGAATAATCAAATAAAGCATCTTGCCTCTACTCTCTACCCCAAACATTAGATGTAATACACAAAATACCCCTATCTTCAGCTCTCTGGGGCAATGGCCACTGGGTCTATCATAAGGACATAAAAGAGCATCTTAACCCTTGGGAAATTTCAAAAGTCATAGGAACTCTATGTCCAGAAACTGGACAAAATCCAAACATACATCAAGAATGTTCCAACATCCATATATTTTTAAATGTCTTTAGTATACATAGACGCGCTCTTTCCTCAGTTTGGTGGGAAATATTTTCCTACAATTTTTTTCTTCTATGTCTATGTCTTTAATTTGTGGGTTTAACAGAAAAGAGAGAAAGTTGTTTATACAAGAATCAGATAACTTTTTCTAGTTTTAGAGACTATACCTACTCTCCTGACATATATTCTTTGTTGTGTTTTTTTTTCTTTTAAACATGTTGGTTTGCAAACACTTTGGGCAAGTTAAACCCATTCTTTGCTTAATATTGATACAAAATGGCTTATATTGAATTACAGAATAAAGGTTTTCTTTGTAATATTTATCATTTTAAAAACCTAGAATATTTGTACTTATGCTCTTTTATATCACACATTGTTCATGGCTGATTTTTCTATCTGCATTCAACTCTTTATAAGATTATCAATTTTCTTCCTTTCAAAAATTGTGATTCAAATAGTAAATTTGTAACTTGAATCCACCCACACTGGTAATTGTATTAAATATGAAAGATCTATATACTCCATGCCAAAGATTATTGAAATAAATGAGTAAAGAATATTTGTCTATAAGTAACTCATTTTATTAAAATTGTTTTTGGTATTCTGGGATGTTTGCCTTTCCAGATGAATTTGAGAATTGCTCTTTCAATGTCTTTGAAGAATTATGTTGAGATTTTAATGGGGATTGCATTGAGTCTGTAGATTGCCTTTGGCAAGATGGCCACTTTTACTGTGTTAATTCTGCCAATCCATGAGCATGGGAGATCTCTCCATTTTCTGAGGTCTTCTTTGATTTTTCTCTTGAGAGACTTGAAATTATTGTCATATAGGTCTTTCACTTGTTTGGTTAGAGTTAGTTCAAGATATTTTATATTATCTGTGGCTATTGTGAAGGGAGTTGTTTCACTAATTACTTTCTCAGCCTGTTTATGTTTTGTATAAAGGCTATTGATTTATTTGAATTAATTTTATATCTGGCCACTTTGCTGAAGTTGTTTATCAGCTGGAGTAGTACTCTGGTATAATTTTTGTGGCTGCTTAAGTATACTATCATATCTCCAAATAGTGATACCTTTAATTCTTCTCTTCCAATTTGTATTGCCTTGATCTCTTTTTGTTGTATTATTGTTCTAGCTAGCACTTTGAGTACTATATTGAATAGATATGGGAAGAGTGGACACCTTTGTCTTGTCCCCTATATTAGTGGGATAGCTTCAAGTATCTCTTCATTTAATTTGATATTAGCTGTTGGTTTGTAGTAAATTGCTTTTTTTATGTTTAGGTATGGACCTTGAATTCCTGATTTAACATGAAGGGGTGTTGTATTTGGGCAAATGCTTTTTCCGCGTCTAAGGAGATGGCTGTGTGATTTTTTTTCTTTGAGTTTGTTTATATAGTGGATTACATTAATGGATTTTCATATATTGAACCAACCTTGCATGTCTGAGGTGAAGCCTACTTGATTATGGTGAATGATGGTTTTGATGTGTTTTTGAATTTGGTTTGCAAGAATTTTGAGTATTTTTGCATTGATATTCATAAGTGAGATTGGTTTGAAGTACTCTTTTTTGGTTGGGTCCTTGTATGGTTTAGATATCAGAGTAATTGTGGCTTCATAGAATGAATTAGGTAGTGTTCCTTCTGTTTCTTTTTATTGAATAGTTTGAGGAATATTGGTATCAGGTGTTCTTTGAAGGTCTGGTAGAATTCTGCACTAAATCCATCTGGCCCTGGGCTTTTTTTTTTTTTTTTTTTTTTTTTTTTGGTTGACAGGTTTTTAATGACTTCTATTTTCTTATAGGATTTGAGCCTATTGGGATAGTATGTGGTATTTTTCTAGAAAAACCATCCATTTCATCTAGATTTTCCAGTTTTGTTGAGTATAGGCTTTTGTAGTAGTATCTGATGTTTTTTTTAATTTCCTTTGTTTCTGTTGCTATGTCTCCATTTTCATTTTTGATTTTGTTAATTTGGATACTGCCTCTGGAACAATTAGTTAGTTGGACTAGGTGTTTGAAAATAATCCACATATTTCATGACAGAAGAATGAATTCAGAAAATGTAGTTCATTTACACAACAGAATACTACTCAGCTACTAAGAATGAGGACATCCTGAGTTTTGCAGCCAAATGGGTGGTATATTATACTCCATTTTTAATGAGTAGCTATCTTATAATTTTCTGGTAAATATGTTTTCACACCCTTGTATTTTATAGAAATAAGTTTATACTGTTTTTCTAAAATAAGTTATAATTTCAACTATGCTAATTCTTAGAACAAAGGATAAATGAAGCACTGACTACTTTACATAATTCTAGAAAATGACATAGAATGGTGGTTTAACAGCTTCAGTTTACATTTGACTTTTGCAGCATGAACTTTTGAAAGGGAACTGTTTTGTGAAAAATTTCCATTTCTTCATCGGTTTTCTCTATCTTGAGTTATTTGATATTAAAATAAATCTCTCGAAATCACGTATCATGGAATTGTTCTTGCTAATTTTTTCTTATACCATCTGTGGAATCATAAATTGTAGACTTTGTGATTCTGATTGAACCTTATTTAAAGATATAAATTATAATCACATTATTCAGAAACCTGATGAACAGGAGTTCATGGAGAATTTAAATGCCATGTGAAGTGACTGTCTTCATATTTGAAGAATAAGTGATGCTTTTGTTTATATTTGAAGAATAAATGATGCTTTTGGAGTTTAGGCTCTTGAATTTAAGATCTCAGTGAAAGTCACAGATAGGCCTGTTCTTCCACTGGTATTTTCAAGCTCACATTTCTTCACCCGGCATTCACTGATACTCAAAGAAGAAAAACATGAATATAAATATTTGCTTATACAGGCTTATACGTATCTTTTAAACCATAAATGGTGAGTGTTGATCACATGAATAATGAAACATTTATTGTAGGAAACATATACAAACTACCCTTACTATAGTTTCCCCTCCCTCTACTATTCCTAGATCCTCCCCATCTTCCCTACCCTTCAAAACTACTCCATTTCTGTTTCTCACTAGGAAAGAACAAGCTTCTGAAGGAAAACAAACACGACAGAATAAAATATGTGTAGCAAAAGCGTTCATATCAAAAATGGACATGGCAACTCAACAGAAGTAAAACACTCCTGAGAGCAGGCAATAGAGTCAGAGACTCACTTGTTCTCACAGTCAGGAGTTCCATAAAAATATTAAGCTAATAGATATAATATATAGGCAGTGGGCCTGCTGTAGAACTATATAGTCCATGTGCTTGCTGCATCAGTCTGCAAACTCATATGTACCCTTCTTAGTTGATTCAGAGGGCCATGTTCTTCAGTTGAGTTGCTGGCCCAGGGAGCTCCATAGAAATCTTCAAACAACTCAAGCTGATGCTAAATCAAAGAGTGGTTCTCTGCAAACTGATGGCAGGGCACCAGGGTTTAGGACATCTACACAACCCTTCAAACATGGAGAATTCATGCTGATGCCTGCATGGAATGTTCACACCTACACTTTAGTCTCTTTGTTGTAATAAGTTACTCTGCAGGTTACAGTAAGAGAAATATGAACAGCAACCCAGCCACAAAATCTTTGAAATATAATCTATCCTGCCTGAAAAATATGCTAGGGCAACAGTATGCAAAACTTATTGGAGCATCCATCCAATGTCTGATTTGCCTTAAGCCCCACTGCATGAGTTTGAAACCACACCTGACACTGTTTGGATTACTAAGAACCAGAGACTAACTAGATAGCTTAGAGACCTGGGGTAAAATGAACCAAAACCTGTTTTTTTTTTAAATCAATAAATTGATTCCTAATGATATTCTTGTAGTGAGAAATCTGTGATTTGGGTTTTGTTAAAAAGACAGAAACATTGTAGGGATGTGTTTTCATTTTAATTGCAGGAATAGGGATATCTGACTGCTTCAGACTGTCAACCACAGTTGACTATGATTTGCATCATGCTATAGAAGACATGTGGGTTTGCCACCTGGAGATAATTGTTGTGGTTGTGTAACATTTGGCATTCCGGAAATTTTTTAGAGGGTATGTAAATGCCAGAGCCTTGAGAAGTTTGGCGAATGGTTGTTGTTCAATTACGGAAGTTGTCTATGGTTTGTTAGTATTTGTGCTCAAAGAAGAAAAAGAAAAGAAAAGAAATTCAGAGACCTCTATCTCTCTTCCTTCCATCCTTCTTTCTCTCTTATCTACTGTTATGGGGTAAAACCAGGGCTATAAAGGATAGAAAAAAGAAGAAACTACAAAGTAGCAAAAGCCAGCTACATATTTTGTTATATTCATAGAGCAGTGACTTAGATAATCACTAACAGAGAGGCTTTCTCCTCCGGGACAAGATGGGGACAGATGTAGAGACCCACAGCCAGGCATTATGCAGAGAGAGAGAGAGTATAAATTGAAGGTCTCAAGCAAATCCCTCTCCTCTCAGCTCAGGGAATGCTATGGAAAAAGAGGCAGAAATAATGTAAGAGTTAGAGGGAGTGGAAGACACCTGGAGAACAGGGCCTTCTGGACAAACGAAGCAGGGTGTTCCTTAAGTACCATAATCTACCAATAGTGTTTAATATTTTCCACAAGAATATTACACCAGTTTTATTTTGACATATAGAGACAGTTTCCTCCAATAGATATGATTAAACACACTATCATTCTTAATGTCTTTATGAAAATATTACCTTCTTGAACTTATTGGTCAAAGACCTTAGAATGGAATTCTAAGAGTTTGAAATAGCATTATACTTATTTTTTTTACTTTGTTTTATTTTATTTTATTGTAATTTTACAAAGGACAACATTTAATTGGGGCTCGTTTGCAGGTTCAGAGATTCAGTCCACTATCATCTAAAGGAGAATATGTTGGCATCCAGGCAGGCATGGTACAGGATAAGCTAAAACTTCTACATCTTCATCTGAATACTCACTTCCAGACAGCTAGGGTGATAGTTAAAGCTCACACCCACAGTGACACACATCCTTCAACAAGGACACACCTCCTAATAGTGCCACTCCCTGGCCCAAGCATACACAAACCAACATTCCACTCCCTGGATTCCATAGGTTTGTTCAAACATATGAGTCTATGGGGGTGTGGCACAAACCTAAACTTAGAATAATTCAAAATACATTTAGTCCAACTTCCAGAGTCCACATATTCTATAGCAGTCTCAACAATGTTAAGAGTCCAAAGTTCAAAGTCTTGCCTGAGATTCATCCAATCACTTAACTGTAATCCCCAAAGCAAGACAGAAAACCACTGGACAAACTCCAAACTCTCTATGTCAAACTGTCTGATATCAAAGTAGTCTTCAGATCTCCATCTGTTTTTCTTTGGTGAGAGCAACAAACTTCTTTTACCTGGGCTGGTTCCAGTCTCTGTTAGTAGCTTTGCTCAGCAGATAGCCCATAGCTTGGGCATCTCAAACATCTTGGGGTCTAGAAGGCAACTTAATGTTATGGTTTCTTGTTTCAGTGCCTAAGAAGCAAATATGATCTTCTAGGATCCTCCAGAGGACTGGTGTCACTTCTCTAGCTCTGCGCTCTGGAGCACTCTAAGCGCAGGCTGATCTACTCCACTGCTGCTGCTATTCTTAGTGATCATCCCATATTACTGTCATCTCCAATACACTGGAGACTTTTGCTGCATCTAGGCTTTACCAATAGCTTCTCATAGGTTCTCTTCGTAGTGCCAAGACTCACACCTTTGCATGACCCCTTCAGTCCTGGTCCACCAACTGCAACTGAGTCTGTACCAATGGCCTTCCATGGTATCTCACAGAACCAAGCCTCAACTGCTCTACATGACCCATTCATGCCTTTAAAGTCAGTAACACTCTTCCAGATTACCAAGAGCAGCTGCAGCATGAGGTACTCCACTAGCGATCTCTGGGACACAGCTTCTTTGTGCTCAGAGAAAACACTTCCCAGAAGTTTTCAGAGAAAACAGAATAATAGATTTGAAAATTTGCCATAGTTCACTTCATTATTTCATCTTCATACCTTCTAGCTTTTCATTTATCAATTGACTTTATTTTTAATGGATATTTTATTTATTTACATTTCAAATGATATTCTCTTTCCTGGTTTCCACTGTGGAAACCCCCTATCCATTTGCCCTTCCCCCTGCTTTGATGACAGTGCTCTCACAACCACCCACCAACTCCTGCCTCCCTGTCCTGGAATTTTCCTACATTGGGGCATTTTCTTCCTGGACCAAAGGCCTCTTCTCCCACTGATGTCCAACAAGGCCTTCCCCTGTTACATATGCTGTTGTAGTCATGGGTACCCCCCATGTGTACTCTTTGCTTGGTGGTTTAATCCTTGGGAGTTCTGAGGGAGGGGGTCTGGTTGGTTGATATTGTTTTTCTTCCTATGGGGTTGCAAACACCTTGAGCTCCCTCATTCCTTTCTCTAACTCATCCATTGGGGACCCTGTGCTCAGTCAAAAGGTTGGGTGAAACATCGGCCTCTGTATTTGTCAGATTCTGGCAGAGACTCTCAGGAGATAGTTACATCAGGCCCCTGTCAGCAAGGACTTCTTGGCATTAGCAATGCTGACAGGGTTTGGTGTCCTTATATGGGATAGATCCCCAGGTGGGGCAGTCTCTTGATGGCCTTTCCTTCAGTCTCTGCTCCACACTTTGTCTCATATATCCTCCCTTGAGTATTTTGTTACCCCTTCTAAGAAGGACTGAAGCACTCACATTTTGGTCTTCCTTCTTGGGCTTCATATGGTCTGTGAACTGTATCTAAGCACTTGAGTTAATATACACTTATCAATGAGTGCATATTATGTGTGTTCATTATCTCACAAAGTGTAGTATTTTCTAATTCCATCCAATTGCCAAAGAGTTTCATGAAATCATTGTTTGTAATGGCCGAGTAGTGCTCCATTGTGCAAATGTACCACATTTTCTGTATCCATTCCTCTGTTGAAGGTCATCTGGGTTGTTACCAGCTTCTGGCTGTTACAAATAAGGCTGCTATGAACATAGTGGAGAATGTGTCCTTACTGTATGTGGTAGCATTTTTGGGTATATGTGCAGGAGTGGGATGGCTGGGTCCTCAGATAGCACCATGTCCAATTCTCTAAGGAACCACAAGACTACTTTCCAGAGTGGTTTTATAAGCTTGAAATCACATAAAAAATATGGAGGGTGTTCTTCTTTCTCCATATCCTCACCAACATCTGCTGTCAACTGAGATTTTGAACTTAGCCATTCTCACTGGTGTGAGGGGGAATCTCAGGGTTGTTTTGATTTGCATTTCCCTTATGACTAAAGATGATGGACTTTTTTTAGGTGTTTCTCAGCCATTCGGCATTCCTCAGCTGTGAATTCTTTGTTTAGCCCTGAACCCCGTTTTTTAATAGGGTTATTTGTCTCCCTATGGTCTAACTTCTTGAGTTCTTTGTATATTTTGGATATAAGCCCTCTATCTGTTGTAGGATTGGTAAAGATCTTTTCCCAATCTGTTGGTTGCCGTTTTGTCTTAACAACAGTGTCCTTTGCCTTACAGAAGCTTTGCAGTTTTATGAGATCCAATTTGTCGATTCTTGATCTTAGAGCATAAGCCATTGGTGTTTTGTTCAGGAATTTTTCTCCAGTGCCCATGTGTTCTAGATGCTTCCCCACTTTTTCTTCTATTAGTTTGAGTGTATCTGGTTTGATGTAGAGGTACGTGATCCACTTGGACTTAAGCATTGTTCCGGGTGATAAGCATGGATCGATCTGTATTCTTCTAGGTGTTGACCTCTGGTTGAACCAGCACCATATGCTGAAAATGCTATCTTTTTTTCCATTGGATGGTTATGGCTCCTTTGTCAAAAATCAAGTGACCATAGGTGTGTGGGTTCATTTATGGGTCTTCAATTCTATTTCACTTGTCTGTCTGTCTCTGTACCAATACCATGCAGTTTTTAATTCTATTGCTCTGTAATACTGCTTGAGTTCAGGGATAGTAATTTCCCCGGAAGTCTTCTAAATGTTGAGAATAGTATTAGGTATCCTGGGCTTTTTGTTATTCCAGATGAATTTGGAAATTGTTCTGTCTAACTCTCTGAAGAATTGGATTGGTATTTTGATGGGGATTGAATTGAATCTGTAGATCGCTTTTGGTAAAATGGCCACTTTTACTATATTAATCCTGCCAATTCATGAGCATGGGGGATCTTTCCATCTTCTGAGATCTTCTTCAATTTCTTTCTTCAAAGTCGTGAAGTTCTTGTTGTACTCATCTTTCACTTGCTTGCTAAAAGTCACACCGGGGTATTTTACATTATTTGGGACTATTATGAAGGGTGTTGTTTCCCTAATTTCTTTCTCAGCTTGTTTCTCTTTTGTGTAGAGGAAGGCTACTGATTTATTTAAGTTAATTTTATACCCAGCCACTTTGCTGAAGTTGTTTATCAGTTTTAGTAGTTCTCAGGTGGAACTTTTGGGATCGCTTAAATATACATCATATCATCAGCAAATAGTGATATTTTGATTTCTTCTTTTCCAATCTGTATCCCTTTGATCTCGTTTTGATGTCTGATTGCTCTGGCAGAATTTTATTGAATATTTTTGTGTCAATATTCATAAGGGAAATTGGTCTGAAGTTCTCTTTCTTTGTTGGGTCTTTGTGTGGTTTAGGTATAAGAGTAATTTTGGCTTCATAGAAAGAATTCAGTAGTGCTCCCCATAACTCCTAACGAAATAGAAGCAGTCATTAAAGGTCTCCCAACCAAAAAGAGCCCAGGTCCAGACGGCTTTAGAGCAGAATTCTATCAGACCTTCATAGAAGATCTCATACCAATATTATCCAAACTATTCCACAAAATTGAAACAGATGGAGCACTACCGAATTCCTTCTATGAAGTCACAATTACTCTTATACCTAAACCACACAAAGACCCAACAAAGAAAGAGAACTTCAGACCAAATTCCCTTATGAATATCGACACAAAAATACTCAATATAATTCTGGCAAACTGAATCCAAGAGCACATCAAAACAATCATCCACCATGATCAAGTAGGCTTCATCCCAGGCATGCAGGGATGGTTTAATATACGGAAAACCATCAAAGTGATCCATTATGTAAACAAACTGAAAGAACAAAACCACATGATCATTTCATTAGATGCTGAGAAATCATTTGACAAAATTCAACACTCCTTCATGATAAAAGTCCTGGAAAGAAGAGGAATTCAAGGCCCATACCTAAACATAGTAAAAGCCATATACAGCATACCAGTTACTAACATTAAACTAAATGGAGAGAAATTTGAAGCAATCTCACTAAAATCAGGGACTAGACAAGGCTGCCCCCTCTCTCCCTACTTATTCAATATAGTTCTTGAAGTTCTAGCCAGAGCAATCAGACAACAAAAGGAGATCAAGGGGATACAGATTGAAAAAGAAGAAGTCAAAATATCACTATTTGCAGATGATATGATAGTATATTTAAGTGATCCCAAAAGTTCCACCAGAGAACTACTAAAGCTGATAAACAACTTCAGCAAAGTGACTGGGTATAAAATTAACTCAAATCAGTAGCCTTCCTCTACACAAAAGAGAAACAAGCCAAGAAAGAAATTAGGGAAATGACACCTTCATAATAGTCCCAAATAAAATAAAATACCTCGGTGTGACTTTAACCAAGCAAATGAAAGATCTGTATTATAAGAATTTCCAACCTCTGACGAAAGAAATTGAAGAAGTCCTCAGAAGATGGAAAGATCTCCCATGCTCATGGATTGGCAGGATTAATATAGTAAAAATGGCCATTTTACCAAAAGCGATCTACAGATTCAATGCAATCCCCATCAAAATACCAATCCAATTCTTCAAAGAGTTAGACAGAACAATTTGCAAATTCATCTGGAATAACAAAAAACCCAGGATAGCTAAAACTATCATCAACAATAAAAGGACTTCAGGGGGAATCACTATTCCTGAACTCAAGCAGTATTACAGAGCAATAGTGATAAAAACTGCATGGTATTGGTACAGAGACAGACAGATAGACCAATGGAACAGAATTGAAGACCCATAAATGAACCCACACACCTATGGGCGCTTGATTTTTGACAAAGGAGCCAAAACCATCCAATGGAAAAAAGATAGCATTTTCAGCAAATGGTGCTGGTTCAACTGGAGGTCAACACCTAGAAGAATGCAGATCGATCCATGCTTATCACCCTGTACAAAGCTTAAGTCCAAGTGGATCAAGGACCTCCACATCAAACCAGATACACTCAAACTAATAGAAGAAAAACTGGGGAAGCATCTGGAACACATGGGCACTGGAAAAAATTTCCTGAAGAAAACACGAATGGCTTATGCTCTAAGATCAAGAATCGACAAATTGGATCTCATAAAACTGCAAAGCTTCTGTAAGGCAAAGGACACTGTTGTTAGGACAAAACGGCAACCAACAGATTGGGAAAAGATCTTTACCAATCCTACAACAGATAGGAGCCTTATATCCAAAATATACAAAGAACTCAAGAAGTTAGAGCGCAGGGAAACAAATAACCCTATTAAAAAATAGGGTTCAGAGCTAAACAAAGAATACACAGCTGAGGAATGCCAAATGGCTGAGAAACACCTAAAGAAATGTTCAACATCTTTAGTCATAAAGGAAATGCAAATCAAAACAACCCTGAGATTTCACCTCACACCAGTGAGAATGGCTAAGATCAAAAACTCAGGTGACAGCAAATGCTGGCGAGGATGCGGAGAAAGAGGAACACTCCTCCATTGTTGGTGGGATTGCAGACTGGTACAATCATTCCGGAAATCAGTCTGGAGGTTCCTCAGAAAATTGGACATTGAACTACCTGAGGATCCAGCTATACCTCTCTTGGGCATATACCCAAAAGATGCCCCAACATATAAAAAAGACACGTTCTCCACTATGTTCATAGCAGCCTTATTTATAATAGCCAGAAGCTGGAAAGAACCCAGGTGCCCTGCAAGAGAGGAATGGTTACAAAAAATGTGGTATATCTACACAATGGAATATTACTCAGCTATCAAAAACAATGACTTTATGAAATTCATAGGCAAATGGTTGGACCTGGAAAATATCATCCTGAGTGAGGTAACCCAATCACAGAAAAACACACATGGCATGCACTCATTGATAAGTGGCTATTAGCGCAAATGCTTGAATTACCCTAGATGCCTAGAACAAATGAAACTCAATACAGATGATCAAAATGTAAATGTTTCACTCCTTCTTTAAAAGGGGAACAAGAATACCCTTGGCAGGGAATAGAGAGGCAAAGATTAAAACAGAGACAGAAAGAACACCCATTTAGAGCCTGCCCCACATGTCGCCCATACATATACAACCACCCAATTAGAAAAGATGGATGAAGCAAAGAATTGCAGTCCTACGGGATCCAAATGTACATCTCTCCTGAGAAACACAGCCAGAATACGGCAAACACAGAGGCGAATGCCAGCAGCAAACCACTGAACTTAGAACAGGACCTCCGTTGAAGGAATCAGAGAAAGGACTGGAAGAGCTTGAAGGGGCTCGAGACCCCATATGAACAACAATGCCAAGCACCCAGAGCTTTCAGGGACTAAGCCACTACCCAAAGACTATACATGTACTGACCCTGGACTCTGACCTCATAGGTAGGAATGAATAGCCTAGTAAGATCACCAGTGGAAGGGGAAGCCCTTGGTCCTGCTAAGACTGAACCCCCAGTGTACCTGATTGTTATGGGGAGGGGGGTAATGGTGGGGAGGATGGGGAGGGGAACACCCATAAAGAAGGGGAGGGGAGGGTTTAGGGGGATGTTGGCCTGTAAACCAGGAAAGGGAATAACATTCGAAATGTAAATAAGAAATACTCAAGTTAATAAAAAAAAAGAGAAGAAAAATAAATTTTGGAGAATACCTATAATATTAATCAACTAATTATTAACTCTATTGTAAGTTACCTGCCATGTGACTTGCTAGATAAAAATATGACATTTTTTAGAAAAATATAGCAACAATAATAATAGCAATTAAAACTGTGGAGTATCATATTTTGGGGAGAAACCATGAATTCTTGAAAGGAACAAAATATGTAGACATAGAACAATGTATCTAATTGTTGTAAGCTTGAAGGCAACTCCTGTAGTGACTAGCTGGCTTTCTCAGAAACAAAGCGGATGTGACTGCAGATGGACTGCCATTGACATTTGTCTTTAAGGTGATAGAAGTTTGATAAAATAAAACTGCGACATTCTTTTGTTCTGTGCTCTTCATAAATGTTTTAGTTCGATGACGGCTAAATCAATCAGCCTCTTACAATCATCTCAGCATAGATAAACAGTAGACGCCCTTAACTCTGTAAGGGAGGAAAAGCCTAATTGGGGGAGGAAAGCAAAGCTGTCACACTTCAGAGCAGCTGGGTGACACTGCGGTTGCAGTTGTGTCTGTCACAGATGGTTCAGGAGCCAACAGGCTGAGAACTTAAAATGAAGCAGCAATCTGGACAAGCATCAGTGAGGAGAAAAATAAAAATTAATGGGTAACCATAAGAGAAAATTCGGGCAAATGTGGTGAAGATATTTAAAAACAGAAATGTAAAATAATGATGGAAAACATGTCTTTCAAATTTAAAATAACCAGCAGGTTTTTTTTATTATTATTATTAACTTGAGTATTTCTTATTTACATTTCGAGTGTTATTCCCTTTCCGGGTTTACGGGCTAACATCCCCCTAACCCCCCTCCCCCCATTGTCGCCCTCCCCCCAACAATCACGAATAACCAGCAGTTTTTTTTTTTTTCATTTTCATTTTTTTTTTTTTTTTTTTATTAACTTGAATATTTCTTATATACATTTCCAGGGTTATTCCTTTCGGTTTCGGGCAACATCCCCCTCCCCTCCCTTCCTTATGGGTGTTCCCCTCCCCACCCCTCCCCATTGCCGCCCTCCCCCCAACAGTCTAGTTCACTGGGGGTTCAGTCTTAGCAGGACCCAGGGCTTCCCCTTCCACTGGTGCTCTTACTAGGATATTCATTGCTACCTATGAGGTCAGAGTCCAGGGTCAGTCCATGTATAGTCTTTAGGTAGTGGCTTAGTCCCTGAAAGCTCTGGTTGCTTGGCATTGTTGTACATATGGGGTCTCGAGCCCCTTCAAACTCTTCCAGTTCTTTCTCTGATTCCTTCAACGGGGGTCCTATTCTCAGTTCAGTGGTTTGCTGCTGGCATTCGCCTCTGTATTTGCTGTATTCTGGCTGTGTCTCTCAGGAGCGATCTACATCCGGCTCCTGTCAGCCTGCACTTCTTTGCTTCATCCATCTTGTCTAATTGGGTGGCTGTATATGTATGGGCCACATGTGGGACAGGCTCTGAATGGGTGTCCCTTCAGTCTCTGTTTTAATCTTTGCCTCCCTATTCCCTGCCAAGGGTATTCTTGTTCCCCTTTTAAAGAAGGAGTGAAGCATTCACATTTTGATCATCGGTCTTGAGTTTCATTTGTTCTAGGCATCTAGGGTAATTCAAGCATTTGGGCTAATAGCCACTTATCAATGAGTGGATACCATGTATGTCTTTCTGTGATTGGGTTAGTTCCTCAGGATGATATTTTCCAGTTCAACCATTTGCCTCTGAATTTCATAAAAGTCATTTTTTTGATAGCTGAGTAATATTCCATTGTGTAGATGTACCACATTTTCTGTATCCATTCCTCTGTTGAAGGGCATCTGGGTTCTTTCAGCTTCTGGCTATTATAAATAAGGCTGCAATGAACATAGTGGAGCATGTGTCTTTTCTATATGTTGGGGCATCTTTTGGGTATATGCCCAAGAGAGGTATAGCTGGATCCTCAGGCAGTTCAATGTCCAATTTTCTGAGGAACCTCCAGACTGATTTCCAGAATGGTTGTACCAGTCTGCAATCCCACCAACAATGGAGGAGTGTTCCTCTTTCTCCGCATCTCGCCAGCATCTGCTGTCACCTGAGTTTTTGATCTTAGCCATTCTCACTGGTGTGAAGTGAAATCTCAGGGTTGTTTTGATTTGCATTTCCCTTATGACCAAAGATGTTGAACATTTCTTTAGGTGTTTCTCAGCCATTCGGCATTCCTCAGCTGTGAATTCTTTCTTTAGCTCTGAACCCCATTTTTTAATAGGGTTATTTGTCTCCCTGCATAACCAGCAGTTTTAATTTGATAGAATTTATAGGATCCGGGTGCACAAGAATTTTATTTGTCTATAACAATGCAGTAGTGTATGGGATTTCTGCAGGCTCCCAATCTGTGCAGGAATTGTTAGAACAATATTTATGGACTCTGCAATGTCAATCACATTTCAAAAAAGTTATCCTTTAAGGTTAATAAAAATTAGCTTCTCTAATTTATATTATCTTCTATAAGGAAGTCTATGGTAAATTTTGATGTAGATTGCATTGAAAATGTTTCTCATGTTAGCACCGTGCTTTTAAAAAATACTAATTGAAGAAAATTGAAGGCAAGAATCCAAAGGTCGCATGGTGGTAGGCAAGATGAAACCTTCCAAAAAAAGGACTGCAGTGCAGTTATAAATGATTTCAAGCAAAAGGTTGTTGTTAGCTCTGTAAGGATAATGCACAGTGAACCATTCTCCTCCGTAAATGTCCCTATGCTCCCAATCCCATAATCCCTTTCACCCCGCCAACCAACTGGCTCTTCCAAGTACTTGGGGAGCCCCGGGGCCACCATAGGACACTGGGACATTTCATTTTTACTGACACCCATTTTCTTTTCACTCCATAGACTGTTGTCAGTGTTCTATTTTTTTAAACTACTTTTATGTGAAGAAAGTTGTGCCATTTTCAAATAACGATAAAACATAAAAGTCACTTTTCTTACTGACATTTTTAAAGACACTGTTTCAGTCCAAGTAACTGGTGTGTTTCATGGTGATATTTAAAATAATTTGTCACATAAAATAGACTGTTCGACCTGACTAGTTTTGGGACTGAAGAAGTCAGATGAATTATGAAACTTGATATTAAAACATTTAACAAGAACACATAGGGAACACGAGTCTTATTTTATACATAAATTCAAAGACGGAAACTTGCCAATACAAGGTTGAAAAAAACAGAATTGAGGTAGGTTTCTTTTTTTATATACCAGATTTATTACTTTCCTTTACTTCATATCAGTTATGCACTAAAAGTGAGAGGATATACTTTCAAAATATTTTTGTTATCTGTTAGCAAAAGAGAAATACATTTTCTCCAGTGGAGTGACACTGGGTCTCTCAACCACACTCCAGGGCAAGCCACATGTCCAGGAGCACTTGGCTAACACAAAATGGACATTGTGCCTTTGGTGGGCTTTTTGTTTTGTTTTGCTTTTCTTTTTATCTTGTTTCTTGTCTGTTTTATTTTGCTGTTTTGATTGCTTCTTTTTTTCCTTTTTGAGACAAGGGGGTGCAAAGAGAGAGAGAAAGAGAGAAAAAGAGAGAATGAAGTTGGAAGGGTAGGCAGGTCATGATAGGGGAGGAATTGGGGGGAGTGGAACACCCATGATCAAAAGACTATAAAAGAAATGGATAAAATTTTAAATAGTATCGATATGAAATAAAATATTCATTTAAAAATGGAAAGTAACTCAATAATATATTCAATGTATCCAAATATATTCGATACACATCTTGAATAATGTATAGACTTAGCAAAATGTATAGGAATGAGATTTATACATATACGAAACAGTCCTAGCAGCCAGCAAGCAGACATTTTCTGCTGCCTCCCATGAGCTCCTTCTGTATCCCCCACATCCCCCCAGCACAGTGAATACCTCAGCCAAGGAGGCTTGCTGTGCATTCATTCTGCATGACACTTACTGACCCTGAATGTTGTAACATGATCAGTAATTTTCATTCACAGGAGCTGGTATGTTCAGTAGCTTTGTTTCAGCTTTATGTGCCTTACAAGTGGGAAACATCCGAAGAAATGGCTCTTCCAATTCTCTGTTGTCTTAGCTAAAGACACATTGATTCAGAAACATTTGGGGTAATGTCTATGACCTTGACATTCTTATCTTGAGCTCTAGTGTGCCACATCTTGTACTGTCTTTGTGTCTATAAAAATGCGTAAGAAATGTTCCAGTTTTTGTGCATTCTAAGTATTTATCTTTATAAATACAGATCAGTGTAACTTTCACTCTCAGCAAAGAAACTTATTTTGACACATATAGAAACCATTACAGAAAGACACAACTGCTTAAAATGCAAAAGCAACTTATCATTGGGTACAAGATGACATCAGGCACACTTACCACACTTAAAACGAACCCCTATGCCTACGAGACTATTTCAAAAGGGGTGGAAAGACTAGAAAAGCCAGAGAGCCAGAAAACTTGCTATAAGATTGTATCCTCTGAATATGGCGTAAAAACTGCAGCCATGAACTCTCACCAACACGGTCACCGGAACAGTAACTGAGTATTCAGCAGCAGCACCAGGTGATATGATGATGTGGATAGAGAAATCTCAAAGAGGTCCTAGCCAGGAATGAGGAGCTGCAGGCATCTGAATGACTCTGAGAGTCAGTTCCCTCCCCAGGGACAAGCCCCCTCATTTGTTATTCAAAACCAACATTTTTCT
Organism: Rattus rattus; assembly: GCF_011064425.1. Classification (NCBI taxonomy): domain Eukaryota; kingdom Metazoa; phylum Chordata; class Mammalia; order Rodentia; family Muridae; genus Rattus; species Rattus rattus. The sequence goes on along the minus strand of NC_046157.1, from coordinate 76,505,019 downwards.
TAAAAACAGTTCATTTAACCAACAGTCAATGACTTCATGCACGTGGGTGTGTGTGTGTGTGTGTGTGTGTGTGTGTGTGTGTGTGTGTGTGTCTGAGGAGAGGTCCTTGGTCCTGTGAAGGCTCAATGCCCCAGTGTAGGGGAATGCCAGGGCAAGGAGACAGTAGTAGGTAAGTGGGAGGGGAAATACCCTCGTAGAAGCAGGGAGAGGGGGGATGGGATAGGTTTCTGAAGAGGAAAACTGCGAAGGGGGATAACATTTGAAATGTAAATAAAGAAGATATCCAATAAAAATACGTAAATAGCATTTTTGTCTACAAATAACTTCAGAAATAAACTTCTGCCCAGCCTTAAAACCAAGTTAATAAAGTTAATAAAGTGCCTTAAGATAAAATACACAGTCTATTACATTACCGTGTACTCAACCCGCTCAAGAACAAATCGCCTTTAAGAAGACAATGCAGTCACTTTACAATGCCTTGGACTTTCCATGTAATCAGTTTATAAAACATAAGCTTAAAGGCACAGTTTTAATGTTAAGTTGTGTACTCTTCCATGTCCCAACCCAGATGTGTAAGTGTGTGTGTGTGTGTGTGTGTGTTTGTGTGTAATTAGTTTCTAAAAGAAGCCAAAAACTTATAAGCATCTTCAAACAAATCAAATATTCCATAAATGTTGGATGCCATATGTGGATATAGGTTGATAGCATTTGCGTGGTTTTGAGGATTCCTCTGGCTCAGTTGAAATTAGTAAAGTAGCTCCTTCTTTATTGTGGTAAATAATAGAAAATGACATGGAGCACCATGAACCAGGCCATGCTACCTCCTGTAACTCTCTGCCTCCATGGCTAGTCCCACTGGTGCTGGCTACTCTAGGTCCTGCACCAGCCACTCTCTTGTGACTCTTTGCTGTTTACAATCCCAGCATCCGCCCACTGTGGTTAGAGTCACAACTCCCAGTAACCCATTAAAATCAAAATTCTAGAAGCTTATAATTTATCAATCAGATTTATATCAGTAAATTCTCACTCCACAAAACATCCATAAAATAAACTCAGAACCAATTAATATTGATATGAACTGCCTACCTAGATAAGACAAATTGTCCTATAAAAATCCATCCCTTTTGAAATATTCATAGCTATGTGTGACCACTTAAAGCCACACAGATCTGGGTCATCCTTCTCTGCCTCCATCTTGGTTCTTCTTCTCTCCTCTCTCTCTCTCCTCTCTCCAAAACTCTGTGCCCGCCTTAATTTTCCACTGCTCAATCACAGGCCTTGCCTTATCTTGTGCTTGCCCTCACCCCCATATAGACATCAATCCACACTTCCTTTGTGAAATTCTTTTAAAGAACTCTGTACTATGTTTTCTATGCTGCTCGGTGAATACACAGCAAAGCCCTTTCTTAGGTTTAGAAACAAAAAGACACTGGTTAGGCACACACAAGCAACACAGACACAACAGACAGGCAACAGATAACTGTCACATCACAGACTACAAACTTCAGACAGAAGACAGGAAGAGAAGTGAAGATTCAAAATTTGGGTTTGTTCCTGGTAAACTATCCCAAGTAAAGTTTCCTTTCTTCCTTTCTTTCTCTTTCTTTCTTTCTTTCTTTCTTTCTTTCTTTCTTTCTTTCTTTCTTTCTTCCTTCCTTCTGTCCTTCCTTCCTTCCTTCCTTTCTTTCTTTCTTTCTTCTGTCTCTCTCTCTCTCTCTTCTCTTTTCTGTTATGACACTAATGACAACAATAAATTTTAAAAAGAGAAGGAAGAAGAATGACCTAGTAGGAGAGTGAAAAGAGAAATGATTTACATTAAGTAAAATCCAAAAATAAAGAATTTTTAAAGCAAGTAGAAAAATTATTACCAGAAGCTATAAAGAGTAAATGGGTAGGAAGGTGGCTGTGCGACAGGTACCAAAATCCTTAAGCTAGATGGAATATGTGTTTGTGTCTTCATGAAAAGTGCCTTTAACTATATTTTATAACAACTTACACACATTTTAAAGAATGAGACAAGAAAACTGCATGACTCATGCCCAATGCATAATACACTAAATGTATTCTAGAGCACAAAAATGTATTCTAATAAACTCTGGCTGGACTACCAGAGATCCAAATGGGGATACAAATTTTAGAGTTCTCTTACTTTATAGCAATGTGTGTATATAAACTTTTAAAATATAGCTGTGATAAGCTGTTTTCCTCCAAGCCCCAAACTCCTGGAATAACAACTCAGACTCCAAACATACCTAGGCCATGTAGCTAGGATTGTTTCTTGACTAGCTACTAATTTAAAATAACCCATTAATACCAATGTACAGTCCTGTGGCTGGTCACCTCTGCTCAGGTAGTTCTGACCTCCTCACATCTCCCCAAGTGATTCTTCCTGCTTCTCTGATGTCCTACCCTTTTCTACCCTTTCCTATAGGCTGTCGGTTTTTTAAGTGACAGGTGATATATTCATACATGATGAAAGATATTCAACTACTATTCCTAAAGTTTCAAAGCATTCTGTCATGCTAATGGGAAAGTCCAGTAGCCCACAGTGTATTGTGAATTAGCAGATCTGAGTTCTAATGAGATCTCTGTTAACAAGTCAGCTGGGATAAAGTAATTGAATTCCAAGAAACTATTTTTCCCAGCCGAGAAAATAAGTGGAGGATTTTGTATAATTCCTTAGCTACAGGATAATTCAGTAAGAAGCAAATTAGTTAATAGAATGAAACTGACTTAAACATAACTGCATGTCTGCAACAATTTATATTCTGTGGTGAAAAATAAATTCTCACAACTCACAAACTACACCAACTCAGAAATTAGGCCAGACAGCATAAATTATCATGATCATACATTTGGAATCTCAAAATATAATTGTTTCAGAGGTAAGCATGACTGATTTTTTAAAGTAGTAGCCAGATAGTCCTAAGCATCCATCCTGGTATATTTTCAAATAATATTCAGCAAGCTCTCTCTTATTTCAATGCAATGCAAAAATTACATTATAAAAACTGTATCTGTTAAGGAAAAAGGATGACTACTCAGGTTATAAAAAGGCAGACATTCTACAGGCTAACACCAGTTGTGTGACTTAAAATACAAAGAACTTAAATCATGTACAACTTTCTGGCAAGAGATGAAAGAGACAACAAACAGATAATGAAGTGAATTAATTATTGATAGACAGGCAGAAGGAAACTTTGATCTCTGATAACCCCAAATATGAACTCCTTCAGTCCAACATACATCATAACAGAATTCACTCCTATGTGCAGATTGGTCTCAGTCTTATTTTCCACAAGCCAGAGCTCCAGACATGGTAGTACCCCATGGTGAGCTCAGCAAATGGTCACTTGAAGGGTAGTGTTAGTAGATGAACCAAAATCCTACTGTAATGATTACTGAGATGAGATAAGTGCTAGCCAAAATATAAAACACAACTATTTGATTTAATCCGTCTTTTTGATTAATCAGAAATAATTATAAAACTATCCCTGTATAATGAAACCCCAACTACAATATAAACTTCAACTTGGATGCCACCTGTTTTCCAAAATATTAGTTGATCTTTCCAATCAAATTACTCTTATCTCATACATTCTAGTTGGAGATTTTGATGTTATATTTCATTATCATTGTACTGGAGCAATGCAGGGATTTTCTTACAGCATCCTACCCCACCCCTGTTTCTCTTCAATGATCTTTAAGGTCGAGAGAGTGGCTATCCTTCTTTCTGTCCTCCAATGTGCTGCATGACACTTAGTACACAATCAGGGTATGTTTCTTACTTAGAAGAATAAATGAATAAATATTTTAGTGTAAACAAAATGTATCAAGTTAAAGAATAAAAATTTAAGTAAGATCACTCCTTTTTAAAGTATTTACAATAGCAATCTATTTTATCTGTATAGAATTTAGTTTTATAAAAAGCTTTGAAAATTATGTACAATAGGCGAGATATTCAGAGCTGAATAATACATGAGTATTCTAGTGCTCTCCTCCCTGCTTCTCTATATATTTGAATCATGACACATTATTATAATCTATGAAACAGAAAGTAATATTAATACTTCAGGATATGCATAGTAGCTTGCTATTTAAACTTGTGTTACTATAGTAACTATTTTAAATGAAAGTGGAAATGTACCACACAGATTCACCTGTAAAACAATGTAAACAACAGAAGAACAGAATTATGGCCTAGTCCTATGAAAACAAAACAAAAAAGACAAAACAAAATAAAACATAACCAACCGGTGAAAGGAAAGCAGGTCACCAAGTGTACTGGCATACACTTGTGATCACCAAGCATACTGGCATACACTTGTGACCCAGCTTGCCCAGAGCCAAACCAAAAGGATAATAAGTTTGAAGACATCCTATACCAAAGTTTAAAATTTAAAATTCTATCCGTGAAAGTTTAGAGGGACTAGGAAAGATATCTAAATATATAATATATAGTATAGGAATATATTTATATTATGTGCATACTATCCATGTATACTCATGTATACTGGTATATAGTCATAGAAGCCAGAGGTCAATACTGGATGTCTTACTCAATTACACACCACATTATATATTGATGTAGGGTCTCATACTGAAACTTGATCTCATCAGTTAGCTACACTGGTCAGCAAGCCCCAGAGCTCCTCCTATACTCCACAACCTCTTCCTAGTCTTTCAGGTCCCCCTTCCAGGGCTGGGATTACATGCAGGAACAAACTACTCTACCAAACTTTTTGTCTTAGTTATTTAAAAATAAAAGTTTGTGTCTTTTTTTTTCTTTTGTTCGGAGCTGGGAACCAAACCCAGGGTCTTGCGCTTGCTAGGCAAGCGCTCTACCACTGAGCTAAATCCCCAACCTGGCAGACACCTTTAATCCTGGAATTCAGAAGAAAGAAGAAGGGGGATGTTGGTTAGTTAGAGACCAGCCTGGTCTACACAGGGAGCTCCAGACCACACTCAGGGCTATATAGTAAGATACTCAATTAAAAGAAGCAAGCAAAGAACACCCCCCAAAGGAAAAAATAATATCACTAGGGGCCTTTATGAGTTTAAATAAAATTTGTACACAGATATTTGTTGAAAATAATAGCTGCGTTCCCTATTTATTTTTGTTTTTGTTTTTGTTTTTTGGCTAATATCCACTTATTAGTAAGTACATGCATGTTCTTTTGGGTCTGAGTTTCCTCACTCAGGATGATATTTTCTAGTTCCATCCATTTGCCTGCAAAACTCAGGATGTCCTCCTGAGTAGTATTGTTGATACCTGAGTAGTATTCCGTTGTGTAAAGGTATCCATGTATTCTGTACTCTGTTCTGTTGTTGGACATCTGGGTTGTTTGCTGGTTCTGGCTGTCACAAATAAGGCCAGTATGAAAATAGTGGAACACAGACCCCTGTAGCATGGTGGGCATCTTCTGGGTATATTCCCAAGAGAGGTATAGCTGGGTCTTCAGGTAGATCTATTTCCAATTTTCTGAGGAACTCCAAATTGATTCCCAGAGTGGTTGTACCAGTTTGCAATCCCACCAGCAATGGAGGAGTGTTCCTTTTTCTCCACATGCTCGCCAGTATCTGTTGTTAACTGAGGCTTTGATCTTTCCCATTTTGATTGGTGTAAGGTGGAATCTCAGGGTTGTTTTAATTTGCATTTCTCTGATCACTAAGTTCTTTGAACATTTCTGTAAGGGTTCCCCAACCATTTGAGATTCCTCTGTTGTGAAATCTCACTTTAGTTCTGTTCCTCGTTTTTTTCTTTTTGTTTTATTTTTTTTAATTGGGTTGTTTGGTTTTTTGGTAGTTAGCTTCTTGAGTTCATTATATATTTTGGATATTAACCCTCTATCAGATGTGGGGTTAGTGAAGATTTATTTTCCCAATCTGTAAGTTGCCGATTTGTCTTATTGACTGTGTCCTTTACCTTACAAAAGCTTTCTAGTTTCATGAGGTCCCATTTATCAATTCTTGATCTTAGAGCATGAGCCACTGGAGTACTGTTTAGGAAATTTCACCCTATGCCAATGAGTTCAAGGCTTTTTCCTACTTTCCCTTCTATTAGATTCAGTATATCTGATCTTATGATGAGGTCCTTGATCCACTTGGACTTGAGCTTTCCGCAAGGTGACAAACATGGATCTATTTTCATTCTTCTACATACAGACAGCCAGTTAGACCAGCACCTTTTATTGGATATCCCATTGTATATTTTTGGCTTATTTTTCAAAGATCAAGCATATGTAAGTATGTGATTTTATTTCTGGGTCTTCAATTCCATTCCACTGATCAACCTGTCTGTCTCTGTACCAATACCATACAGTTTTTATCACTATTGCTCTGTAGCAGAGCTTGAGATCAAGGATGGTGATTCCCCTAGCTCTTCTTTTATTGTTAAGAATTGTTTTCGCTACTCTGATTTTTTTGCCTTTTCAGATGAATTTAAGAATTGCTCTTTCCATGTCTTTGAAGAATTGTTGGGATTTCGATGGGGATTGCACCAAATCTGCAGATTGCCTTTGGTAAGATGTCCATTTTTACTATGTTAATTCTACCAATGTATGGGCATGGGAGATCTCAACATTTTCTGAGATCTTCTTTGATTTTTTTTCCTTGAGCAACTTGAAGTTATTGTCATATAGATCTTTCATTTGTTTGGTTAGAGTTACACCAAGATATATTATATTATTTGTGGCTAGTATGAAGGGAGTTGTTTCCCTTATTCCTTTCTCAGCCTGATTATCATTTGTATAAAGGAAGGCTATTGACTTGTTTCAGTTAATTTTATATCTGGCCACTTTGCTGAAGTTGTTTATCAGCTGGAGAAGTTCTCTGGTAGAATTTTTGGGGTCGCTTACATGTATTATCCTATCATCTGCAAATAGTGATACCTTTATTTCTTCTTTGCCAATTTGTATCCCCTTGATCTCTTTTTTGTTGTCTTATTTTCTAGCTTGCACTTATGAGTTGAGTGGGTGTCCTTACCTTGTCCCTGATTTTAGTGGGATTGCTTCAAGTATCTTGCCATTTAATTTGATATTGGTTGCTGGTTTGCAGTAAACTGCTTTTATTATGTTTAGGTATGGGCCTTGAATACCCAAGATATAGATCACAGAATTAAAAAAGCTCAACAAGCTGAAGGGCCTAAGTGAGGATGCCTCAGTTGCACTTGGGAGGGAGAAGAAAGCAACCACAAGGGGGTAGGGAGGGAGGGAAGTGGGAGGAAAAGGGAATGGGGTGGGGGAGAGGAGAACATGATCTGCTATTGGGTGGGAGAAATGGACTGAAGCCCTGAGAGCCAGCAGAAAGAATGGAATCAGGTGACCTTGGGAGGTAGGAGGTTGGGAGAACCCTCCAAAATGTACCAGAGACCTGGGAGGTGAGTGACTCCCAGAACTCAAAAGGGGGACCCTAGATGAAATGCCCTACAGTGGGGAGAAGGAACTTGTTGAGCACACCATCAGCAGAAAAACAGGGCATCAAGTGAGAGATAGGGTTGTTATCTGACAGTCAAAACTCTGACCCATAATTGTTCTTATCTGAAAGAACTGCAGAGATGGAAAATGGAGAAAAACCTGAGGAAAAGAAGGTCCAGCGACAGACCCAAAGTGGGATCCAGTTCAAGGGGAGACCCCAAGACCTGACACCATTACTGAAGCTATGGGGTGCTCACAAAAAGGGACCTATCATGACTGGCCCCTGAAAGTCCCAGCAAGCAGCTGAAAGAGTCAGGTGCAGATATTTGCACACAACCAATAGACAGAAGCTGCTGACCCTTGTGGTTGAATTAGGAAAAGCTGGAGGAAGCTAAGGAGGAGGGTGACCCAGTAGGAGGACCCCCAAGATCTCTCAGTTCCTGGATCACCAGCCAGGCAGCATACACCAGCTGAGATGAGGCCCCCAACACATATACAGCAGAGACCTCCTGGGTCTGAGTTCAGTCAGAAAAGATGCACCTAATCCTCAAGAGACTGGAGGCCCCAGGTTGTTTAGAGGATGCTGGGGTGAATGGGGTAGGGACACCTTCATGGAGACAGGAGAGGCAGGGAGGAGGTATGGGATGTGGAACAGTCAGAAGGGTGAAACAGGAGGGGAATAAATTTGGAGTGAAAAAGTAAATAAATACATAAATAAATTATAAAAATGTATCAAACAGAAAATAATGGCTGCATCTTTTAATAGATGTTAACAGTTTGCTCATAACTGTTATGGATATAGTCAACACAGTTTTTTGGCTGTACCTGAGGCTTCAGCTCTATGTGGGAATTCATGCCTGTACTGGCCAAAAACCCATAGCTAGGAGGATATGGGGATGAACCTACTACTACTGTTTTGCTAAGTGGACATATTGTCAAACTGCCTCTTAAATAATTGTGTTTATAACCCCTCCCCCTCAAAATTAGAACTTTCTTCACCCTAAAGTAGAGCTTCTATTTGTAGGGAACAACAATTTATGAAGATACTAACAACTGGTTAGATGCTGAGAACAGGTGGCTGTTGAATGCTCAACATTTTTTCACAATACAGCAATTTATTTAGATGCTTAAAATGAATACAAAGGGAAATAAAGACTGCAGAATCATACAGACCACAGCAGTTTGTCATATATTAAATGGTATAAACGATGGTGGTGCTCAACTAAAGAGAAAACTAAATATCCCAAATGCAGCGCTCAACTGTGCTTGCTGCTCTGACACAACACTCTTACAGATCTAAAAGGTGTCAAAATTAGTAGCTGTAAAATCAATTCTTGCATGTTATTTTAGCTTAAAAGGTCTCAGAAAGAGATCTGAAATACCATTTTTGACAATTGTAATGTCAAGGATACTCAGAACAAGAAAAAAATTCTATAATACAGGAGAGTCCAGATATATATCTTATGTTGCTGGCCTCTGTTGCAAGATTGTACAAGGTTATGTGCAAAAACTATGTCTGTCCAAAGGTCCATACTATCGCAGGGTCAAGCTTCTGCTTGGTAAACTAGATATAGTTGAATGCTCAACATTAAATAATGTGTTTGTATCACTCTCTCCAAGGCTCACGGAATACCACAGAAAAAGGGGGTAGAGTAATGTAAGAAAAAGGTAATTGGGAGGATGGCCAAGAAACTCTGTCTTACTGTCATGACCTGGTCATGGCTCACGTGATTCAGAGTGCCTAAAAGCTGCCTGAATATAGCCCAAGCAAGACTGAACAGGTTAGCATTCAGTCTTAGATAGGACAGTACCCCCACAACATGAGGAGGTACTGGAAGTCAAGGACTCCTGGAGAAAAGAAAGTCATAATGCTGAGTGACAGAGCCAGTCGCTGAGAAGTTACTCAGGTGTCAGTAGACAGTTTCATAGCCATTCAGACGTCAGTAACCCTGGCTAAATACTGTGGTCATAAAGCAAAAACAAAAATGAAATTAAAAGATTTGCCAGGCTCCTGTCAGGAAGCACATCATGGTGTGAGTAAGAGTTTCAAGACTTGGTACCCCGTACCTCCCATGAGAAAGATCCAAAGTTGGGCTAGTCATTGAACTGCTTTTCCTTCATTCTCTCCTCCACTTTTGTCACTACAGTTCTTTTAGACAGGAACAATTCTGGGTCAGAAATTTTGACTGTAGGTTAGTAAATCCATCCCTCCATTCAAGGCCTGTCTATCTACTGGAGATGAATTCTTCAAGTTCTCTCTTGCCAATGTTGGGCATCTTGACTAAGGTCACCTTCATTGAGTTCTGGGATTATCTTGCTTCCTGGATCTCTGGTACTTTAGAGCGCTTCCCCACCTCCCACTCCCCCGAAGGCTGCATATTTCCATTCATTCTCCTGACCCTCTGGGTTTCTCTCCTGCCCCTCCCCTTACCTGATCCTGTTCCTCTTTTACCCTTTGCCCTCTCTCCCATCCAAGTCCTTCCCTTCCTCTATCTCCTGTGATTATTTCCTTCACCCTTCTAAGTGGGATTGAAGCATCCTAACTTGGCCTTTCTGTTAACCTTTTTTTATGGTGTTGTTTCCTAGGTATTCTGTACACTTTGACTAATGTCCTCTTATAAGTGAGTACATACCGTGCATGTCCTTTGGGATCTGGATTACCTCATTATATTTCCTAGTTCCATCCATTTGCCTGCAAAATTCACAATGCCCTTGTTTTTTAAAAAGCTGAATAGTATTATATTGTGTAAATGAACCCCAATTTTAGTATCCACTCTTCAGTTGAGGGACATATAGGTCATTTGCAGCTTCTGGCTATTACAAATTAGTCTGCTATGAACATAGAGGAGCACATGTCCATGTGGTGTGGTGGGACATCTTTTGGGTATATTCACAAGAGGGGTATAGCTGAGCTTTCAGATAGAATTATTTCCAATTTTCTGAGGAACTGCCAGATTGATTTCCAGAGTGGTTGTACCAGTTTGCAATCCAGTCAGCAATGGAAAAGTGTTCTTCTTTCTCCCCATCCTGGCCAGCATGTACTATCACTTGAATTTTTTAGCTTAGCCCTTTTGGTTGGTGTAAGGTAGAACTCAGGGTCATTTTGATTTGCATTACTCTAGTGACTAAGGATACTGAACATTTTTTAAGTGCTTCTTGGCGATTCGAGATTCTTTTGTGTGAATTTTCTGTTTAGCTCTGTACCGTATTTTTAAATTGGGTTATTTAAAAATTTTGTTTTTTTTTCAGAGGCCCTACCAGCAGCTGACTGAGACAGATGCAGATACTTACATCCAACCTTTTGACTTAAGTTGGGACTCCTATAGTTAGGAGAAGGATTGAAGAAGCTGAAGGGGATGGTGACTACACAGGGAGACCCACAGTTCTAACTAACCAGGACCCCAGGGAGCTCCCAGTGACTGAGGCCCCAGGCACATATATAGCCTCAGTGGGAAAAGATTCTCCTAATCCTTGAGAAACTTGAGGCCCCAAGAAAGAGGGAGGCCTGAAGGGGATTGCACATTCTTGGAGACAAGGGGGATGTGGAATGGGATGTGCAACTGTGGGAGGTGGGACGGGGGGCGGGCAACAGTTGAAATTTAAAAATAAAAAATAAATTAAAAGATGTAAAAATGGGATAGAGACTTGGCACAGGAGGAAGAGTTGGCAGGAATGGAAGAGGAACAAGAAGAGGGGTGGGGTAAATGTGACCAGAAAGTATTGAATATGTGTAGGATACTGTAAAGGGTTGTTGTTTTTGAAAAAAAAAAAAGTAGCATTTTAGTTCATATGCATCTTAACAATTGTTTAGTAAAACAATTCCGGGGTTGGGGATTTAGCTCAGTGGTAGAGCGCTTGCCTAGTAGGCATAAAGGCCCTGGTTCTGTCCCTAGCTCGAAAAAAAAAAAAAAAAAAAAAAGAAAAAAAAAAAACAATTCCATTTATTATCTATACAAAGATTTATTTAGTAATATGCCTTGCCACATTACTAAAAGTCTTTGTCACATGTTTCCCTTCAAATTCACTGTTTAAAAAGATGCAAAAGAAAACAAATGGCTTAATTGGAATAAAACAAACACCTGAAATGCATTCACTGTCTCTGTGAATAGAAGATACTTACTAGCCTTTGTTTGCCAAATCCTGCATGAATTCAAATATCACATACATGAACTCAAGAACAGGCTTCTGTGGACCTGGTGACATTTACATGAGAGTAACTCTAATTTATGCACATTGCTTCAGGGAATAGAAATAGGTTTTACCATTGAGAACATTTCCTTCAAGAGACTATAAAAACTAAAAGCAAGCTTAGCTTATGACTCAGGGACCTTGCTTCTAAAAAGACAGAAAGACAGAGGAGTAAGGAGCTTAAGATAAAATGTTTACATAAAAGAAATTGTTCATAAAAGTTATAGTAATAATTGCCCCAAACTAGAATTTAGCTAAACAGTAAGAATAAACAAACGATATTCTACAATGAAATTTGTACTTCAATAGAAGAATAATGGAGTGCTAACAAATTACAGGAATTTCACAGACAGTATGCTAAACGAAGAAGCCATGCAGTTATGAAAGCCCTCATACTGTGTAATTGGCTGCAGAAAACATGGGCAAAACTCGCTTTGTTAGTGGAAACTGCAAATGCAATTCTGCTAAATCATGCCTGTGGCATTCTGGCTCTGGGCATTACACAGATCTGACACAGTGTTCAGTGGATTGCTGACCATGCAGGGTGGAAAGACAACGATGAAGAATGAAGAGCACACCAAGAAAACAATGTGCATAGGCAAGGCAATTAGAATAATGTTAGCCTACAATGGTCCGGAATGACAAAGGTGTGATGTCATAAGGTGAGGGTGGGGCTATGTGTGCATGCAAACAGTTAAGCTATTAGTGAGGCTGAGAAAGGCGGATCCCTGGAGCTTACAAAGTTGAGCGATATCTCAAGTTGCCCTTGTCTAGAAAGTAGAAGTAGGGCTACAATTTGAGGAGATACTCAGACTCATTGAGAAGACTGAGTGAAGCAGAGAAGTTCTATAGAATTACGACTTTGTTAAGGACAGACTCAGACTCATTGAGAAGACCTACTGAGTGAAGCAGAGAAGTTCTATAGAAGTATGACTTTGTTAGTGTAAGCATTAGTTGAAACTATAATTATGCTTAGTACTCTTTATTAAAGATTAAAGAGCTCTTTGTAATATGATAAAAATTCATTAAAGAATACATTTAAGAAATGGTTACTTTCTGAAGTGTAGTAGTGATATATGCTATATTTATAGATTTTGGAATATGAATATAACATGGGTTTTACCATATGTTTAGTTTTCAAAAGAAGGCCACTTCACCTCTAGTTTAAAAAATGTGAGGTTTCTTTTCTTTTCTTTTCTTTTTCTCCATCTTTATTAACTTGAGTATTTCTTATTTACATTTCGATTGTTATTCCCTTTCCCAGTTTCCAGGCCAACATCCCCCTAGCCCCTCCCCCTCCCCTTCTACATCAGTATTCCCCTCCCCATCCTCCCCCCATTACCGCCCTCCCCAACAATCATGTTCACTGGGGGTTCAGTCTTGGCAGGACCAAGGGCTTTCTCTTCCACTGGTGCTCTTACTAGGCTATTCATTGCTACCTATGCAGTTGAAACCCAGGGTCAGTCCGTGTATAGTCTTTGGGTAGTGGCTTAGTCCTTGGAAGCTCTGACTGGTTGGCATTGTTGTTCATATGGGATCTCGAGAGGTTCTTCAGAAAATTGAACATTGAACTGCCTGAGGAAGATTTCTTTATCTCAGTTCTATGCACCAATCTCTTTGGAGAATCCATTTTTCCTATCATCCTTATTATTATAGTATTAAGAAAGTGTGTGTGCTTATTACAACCACATGTGAATCATCTTAATCAAGCTATTGTTAATATTTTATTACAGATGCCTTGCTATTATTCTAACTTATTTATTTATGTTGAACTGTTGCTCTTTCTTATAACACAAAACATGCTAACACAATCAGAAATAAATATCAAAAATTCCTCAAGTGTCCTAACAGTGGATTGATAGAAAAAAACATCTTATCCAGGCAGGAAGGATAAGACAGAAAATAACATTTCACTGAAATAGTTGGTACACATTTATGTGAGGAGGTTTTCATTTAGAAAAATGTCAATTTTGTCTTACAATTGATAATATCTATAAACTTGAAGGATTTCCTGTGATCTTTTCTGATGAAAATATGTATTCTATGTGAAGAAAGTAGCAGTATTTTTCCTATACATTTTTAAATGACAGACAAGTATGAATGCTCATAGGTGATCTCATCTGCTATAGTCTGAACTGTGTCCCCCACACAGTATTTATTGGTTCAGTTCCTGACTTCCAATACATCAAAATGTGTGTGTTTTGGGAAATGAGATCTTTAGAATGTGTTCAATAATGTAGTCCTTACACAATCTGATTTGGGCCCTTATGAATGGAGGGAATTAGGGTAGAGATAAACAAATGCAGTGTGGAGACACTAGAAGAAATGGGCATCTACAAACCAAGATGAGAGTTCACAGACAAAACCATCCCTAAGACTACTGACTTCAGACTTGTAGACCCATTGATTTAAGCCACCCGGTACTTCCCCTTTGTTACAAGATATTGGGAATCCTGGAAAATAAGTATATTATATCTGTACAAGAAAACATACTATCTCAAAATAAACAAACAAATAAAACCTTGGGGCTGGAGAGATGGCTCAGTGGTTAAGAGCACTAACAGCCCTTATAGAGGTCCTGAGTTCAAATCCCAGCAACTACATGGTGGCTCACAACCATCTGTAATGAGATCTGTTGCCCTTTGCTGGTGTGTCTGAAGACAACTAGTGTACTTATATATAATAAATAAATAAATATTTAAATATATATAAATAAACTTGCAAATAAACTATATCTCCTTTTTAATTTTTTTGGTTATGTTAAAAAATCCTGCCTCTTCATGACCAGTTTAAGCTAGTCTCACTATGTAGCTCTGACTGTGCTCAAAACTGTGACCTTCCTGTCTTAGCCTTTTCAAGCTGGGATTAGAGTGTGTGTTGCCATATCTGGCCAGAAAGTATTGTTAATCTATCTTTTCAGTCATTGGAGGTTTCCCACACTGATCTAACTAGTGACTAGCTAGTGACACTCCACCAATCCCTGTCAGAGAGTAAAGTCCAGAAGCCACGCTTCTTCTTGGTGTCCTTCAGAGTCTGCACAATCACTCAATGCTTCCCCAAGAGACTGCACTTTATTTTGGGATGTTTTAGGTTGGAGCAACAAGAAGCCTATTGGTATTCTATGGCAAAATACTAAATGAGTGTCAGAATTTGGAACCGAGATGAAACTTAGAAACTATTTGAGATAAGACAATGAGGAGAGAAAAAAAATTAACCCAAAAGTCAAATTGAGTTGCTGATCCTGCTTAAGGCTGTACAGCTAACTGAAGACAGACTTTGCTCATTTAGGGCAGCCATAGTGACTGCTGCAGTGACTCAAGGGCATGAAGTTAGAACACCCTGGAGAGCAGTTTAAATAGGCTGGGGTCTAGAACCTATTCCTACACCTGAATTTCAAACTTGTCTCCCTATTAAAACAATTAAAATGAATAATACCTAATTAGTAATCTCAAGTACCATATTGGGATTCTATACACACACTACTATATTGCATAAATAAAAGAAAAATATATAACTCAGAATTCACTTGCTGCCAATTCTGTCTTATTGTCATAATTTATGTGAGATGGAACCTTGGTATTAGAATATTTAGAAATTTGACTCACTAGATATGGTAGTACCCATTGCCATAATATTAATATTAATTGAATGGGTCTGAGATAAGCCTAGGCATATATATTTTTTAATTAATCAGATGAGTCCAGTGCAAATCATTGCCCCAGTTAATATAACCAAAGTTGTCTAGGTTCTACTCATTCATAATATAGGATAAAAGGTGATTTAAAGGCATAGTATTTGGTGCTTCTTTGTGCCCTTTGTGATATACTTGGTACCTTTCGACACCATAAAGTTCACATGCATTCATATATATTTAAATAAGCTTACATACTCATAGATTCTTCAATGACTTCGCATGTGCCTTTGTTTCTGTGATTCAAGCATCTTTGAGGTTTTCAAGTGAACCCAAAGCACTTGAAACTGGGTTATCCTCCCAATCCCAGCTGTGCAATGGACGAAATTATTTCAGGAAGAGAAACAAGCACCATGCAGGCACAAAATGTAATTGCTTCTATGATAGTCATTTAGTTTCTAAGGGTAAAGATTCAAACCAGCATCTCCATTAGCCTAACAACAATTACACAGTGTTCCTTTTCATCCATGTCTTCTAGGCTTTTCGTTCTTGAATCTTTCTAAAGGGTATTTGAGTGATCTAACATTAACCACCCACACACTGTATTTACCACTATTATTAGCACAGCAGATGATCTTTGCAATTTAGTGAAGCTACAAGAAGTGTTATTAGAGATTTTCTTTAAAAATTGCTTCCAAATCATTTACCATTTCTTCCAATTTGTTACCCTGACAGAATTGTTCTCAAGTGACCTTCAGTTATTTCTCTTACCTTCAGCTTAAAATGGCTGCAATTAGTAAAAAGATGTAAGTGCATCTTGACCTTTGGATATACTTCCTTCTACATAAATTCACAGTAGTCAAAGACACAAACCTGACAATGTGAAATGTGATAGAGGGGCAAGATCTTACTTCCAGGCTCCCCAAGTAACCACATGATTATCCAAAGTAGATGGTATAGTCACTAATAAGGAAATTCATTACACTGGGGCTGGAGGGAATACATGACTCCTATGGAAGCAAATTCGATTTTAGTCATTTTCAAAGAATTTTCAGTATTGAGCAGATAATCATTCTGAATGTTCATCCACTATTTATAGACTCCTCCCTGGTATACTAAATACTGCGAAATGTCTAATGGAGTGAGCAAACAGTATATTGTGCTTCAAAATAATAACCAAAGTGTGTCCTGCAAGAAGTGAGCAAGATACCCCGTATGGAACAATTGAGAGACAAATGCACATAAATTATGAGTTCAAAAAGCTGCAGGAAGATCTGCAGGTAACTACCGGAAGTCACAGTGAGAGCCAAAGAGAAGGGACCCTTTTGAAATCCTGCATGGACTTTGCCGAGATATTGTATACTGAGTTACTTGTGTAAATCCTGAACAATATTTGATTTGTTCTATAAAAAGAAAACTTTGAACCTCTGAAGACAATGAGAACTATTGAAAAGAAGACATGACAGTTTAATGATTGTGTTATCTAGTGAAATATTGATTATATTTTGGTAGTAGGTAGACATAAAAATCAAGTGCTACAAAATTCTGCAATGTCAAACTATCAAATGCTACAAGTGTAAAAGTTTAACCTTTGGTACAATGTTAATAGATTTTTTTCTCAATAATTTTGGCTAATGGCTTTAAAATTATTACTAATTAAGTGATTTTTAATTTAGTAAAAAGGCAGGATATTAATTCCAAATTTCTTATCAGTACAAAACACAATGTTACTAAAGCAACTGGTTCTTTTCAAATTTTAAATCACATTCTTTTTTTTAATTCCTGTATGCAAGGGAGTGCATGCACATATTGACTAGAGAATACACGCAGAAGACAATTTACAGAAGCTGCGTTTCTGCTTCCCCCAGTTGGTTCTGGATATCACATTGAGGTGAACAAGCTTGGCAGTAAGAACCTTCACCTACTGAATCATCTCACCAGCCCAAGCAATTGGCTCTTAGCTGTGATAAATAGACTGAATAAAATTAAAGAAATAGAATAGATAAAATTATCTCATTTCAAGGACAATGAATGTATCTTCATAAGCCTCAAATAGTATTATTAAGGTTAAACAGTGTAACAGCATAATTCATAAACATTCACGTGGAGTACACGTGGAGAGACCCATGACTCCAGGCGCATATGAAGCAGAGGATGGCCTTGTTGGGCATCGATGGGAGGAGAGGCCCTTGGTTCTGTGAAGGCTCGATGCCCCAGTGTAGGGGAATGCCAGGGTGGGGAGGCCAGAGGGCATGGGTGGGTTGGGGAGCACCCTCATGGAGGCAGGGGGTAGGGGATACGATGAGGGGTTCCCAGAGGAGAAACCAACCAGGAAAGGGGATAACATTTGAAATGTAAATAAAGAAAATATCCAATAAAAGAAAAGAAAAGAAATTAACTAATAAGTATACTGTGTCACTCCAGGAAGCTGAAGGTAAAGAGCAGAAGGGTAAAGAACGGCCGTGCTTTTGAGCTCTGTTTCACACCCTGACAATAATGTGTTTAGCATGTAGGTATAACACGGCTTCAAGGCTTCAACAGTGGGAAGTGTCTTTCTAGCTATGTTTTGATGGGCTCACGCTTTAGTCGGAGGTGTAAAGACTACCAACAGATCCCCCTGATATGTAAGAACAAACAAGCCAGTGGATGACCACATGGTGTCAAAAGATGCTTTTCAGAAACGAAAAAGATCAGACATTGGAAGAACCCAGTGCAAATGAGTGTTGTTTAAACACCTGCATGGATTCTATGGAGTTGTGACGATGTGGCAGAGGTTGCACAAAGAAAGAGAAGTTAATCGGTCCGACCCATTGCCAGAAAGCAGCACTGTGGATCAACATGGCACAGAGCTGGGCAATTTCTATTTGTGGGACACAGAGAGCGCGGTGATGGTCGTGCTGACACTGACTGTCCCATGACTTTCATGGGCACCTCACCTCTGAAGCAGGGCTCTGAGATGTACTACACGTCAGTTACCTGCCATGTGTGGATAAAAAATACATTTCATATTGATTTCTGTTTCTCCCTGAAATTGTAAGCTGCTTTAGAAAAGATCAGTCGGAATTAAAAAAATAAAAATATCCTTCGGTTAGAAAAGCTTGGCCCTCATCTGTATCTGTTTTTGCTGGTTTCTCTGTTATAGAACCTAACTTTTTTCTTTTTTTAAATTTCCTGTGAAGTCTGCTGCTCAGTTGCTGGTTGAATAAAAACTCTAATGCAAAGATGGTGTACACTGGGTAATTATACAGCTATTGAACAGTCATAGATAAAGACGGGATTAAGAAACAGGCAACACCAGCATTCTCTCCAATCTGTCCTCTTGCTGAAAGTACCTACTTGTTCTCCCGTGAATGTGGTTGATTCATATTGGGCTGGTTGTCTGAAATACCTTTCCCAATATTTTTCTCTAGGAAGTCACCCTTCAAGATCTAGAATGACTAAAGATCTCTATTTTTCCTGATTCCTGACTATAACATTGAATGAACAAAAACAGCTGTCTTCTTACTTGGTCTTTACAAAGCATCTCCAATTAGTGTTGCCACATAATGCGCTGTTCTTGATTTCAATGGACAACAAAAATGCTTTTCCAGTAACTTTCTACTCTTCCTTGCTCCTCAACAGCCTTATACCCCAGGGTTTGTTGTTGTTGTTGTTTTGTTTTGTTTTGTTTTGTTTTTGTTTTGTAATTCTGTGATTTATTTGTTACATATTAGCTCTTTACTTGGTGCCAAAGTAAATTTGCAATTAAATTTTTGCATTAATAAAGCCATAATGATTTAGAAGAATTTTAGCTTTTTTAGAACTAATTGCCATAAAGCATTATTCTTGAGAACTTTTACAGAACTATTTATTCAACTTTATCTGACATTAAGAACAGAATATTTTAATTGATAATTCAACCAAAACTTATTTCATATAAACTGTATGCTAAGTCCTACTCTGTGTGCCACAAATAGTGTTCTGCTGTAAAAGTATTTTAAATAGTTGTACTTGGGCAGCTTATCTCATTGGAAATTGGCACACCATAAACAAAGAAACAGGATATTACTGAAGGTAATGAGTAAAAATGGCTAATTATTTAGCACATGTTAACTAGCTGGGCAGAACTTCACTGGTGACTGTCCTGTTCCTTAATCCTGGTTTTCTGTGTTTCAGTACAATGTCAGGTTAAATCCCAGTGTACACTATCTTTAAATTAGTTTTTTTTTCATTCAACAAACAACAGAGCAACAGACCACAAAGGAGAAGGAAAAATATAAGTTTCCATAATGGAGATATTGCAAAACTGAGGTAAATAAAATAAAAATTGATTTACTCATCACAGATAGTCTGGAGAAAAATGTAACAACTAACCTTCCTACCAGGAATGGATATATTCTAAAAAGATACTTGTTTCCCCTTTTCAGGATTTCAGACTATTGAAAGAATGAAGATCAAGAAATTAAAATTTTCCCAGGAATCTTCTGCTAGGAGAAGAAGAAGCTGTCCTGGGGGCATCCAGAAAAGCATCTTGTTTTCAGAGAGAGATTTTCAACTTATCTCCTGAATTTTCAAAAGAGAATTGGAGCAGAAAGAATGATGGGGAGGGGACCATACCTTGGCCTGCCTCCATAGTTACACCTCTTTCTCTCTCCTTCTCTCTCTCTCCTTTCTCTCTTCTCTCCCTCTCCCTATCCCCCTCCCCCTCCCCTTCTCCTTCTCCTGTCCCCCTCTCCATCCCCCTCTCCCTCTCCCTCTTTTCCCTCTCCCTCCCCCCTCTCCCTCTCCCCCTCCTCCTTCCACCTTCCCCCCTCTCTCTTTCATTCATGTTTTCTTGTTATTGGTTATTTTGTTTATTGGCATTTTAAATGTTATCCCCCTTTCCCAGTTTCTCTCCAACCCCCCCATTCCACACTCCCTCTTTCATTTTTCTATTTAAACACTACCATAATGTCAGGTTTACAAATATGCTCAGACATGTGCTTAGAGTATGGGGAGCTAAGATAAGCCAGCAGCAATTGTCTAAATTTTTGGATTTTTATAGAGGAAGTAGGTCCTTTGTTTCCCAAAAAAGGGACCATAAATTTAAAAAGCTGGATAGAGGTATGGCAAAAATTCCATGATCATTATGATAACCATAAGCCTGAGAACTTGTTCATTAATATTTATTAAGCAGGTTTTAATGGACAAACATGGACCCCAAGGGTACAATGTCTCTGCCCTCATAGAAGCCTAAATATGGGATGAAGAAAACCCACCCCTTCCCAATGGATTCTGTAGAACAACACAGGGTATGAAATTTAATAAGAAAAATCAAAGTATAGTATTATATACAGTTACAAATCAGTAAATAATGGTGAGACACAGAAAGAGAAAAGCATAAATGGCAGACAAATTTTATTGCTGTGGATGCAATGAATACAGACACTATGCACGGTTTCTGACTATTGTTCTGAGCTATTGTTTACTTGCTTATTCACTTAATTCTATACAGGATTTCCTGTTAACGAGACCAGTCCTAACCTCTAAAATATATAATAATGGCTGTTCTTGAACACCTGGTCCCCTTGTCCCCAGCTCCCAAGTGCTAAGATTAGGCATCCACCACTACACCTGATACATTCGTAATGAACTCCTGAAGGGTCAGGAAGTGGTCTCTATCAAGCACAGCTTCTTATATTTATTAGTAGCATTGTATTAAGCTTCAGATTAAGACCTAACATACATGGGGAATAAGAAATAATGCACTTCTCAGAGATAAAAATATAAGTGAAAATGTCCTAAATTTATGGAACTAAGGCACACTATAAAGTCAAATGTAATAAAGAGGGCTGAGGACATAACTTAGATGGTAAACTACCCAAGCTGAATTGTCCCCCTTACCACAGAAACCAGGTATGTTCGTACACTCCTGTAAACTGGAATTAATATGGAGAGAGGATGACCAAAAGCTCAGAGTAATCATAAGGTATACAGAAAGTTCAAGATCAGCCTGGGATGTATAGATTCCTATACAAACAAAATTAAGTAAATTAATTTTTAAAAGACAGTTATCTCTCCTAAGATATGCTGCTTTCTGTTCATTCATATGATGCAACTATAAATGATATTAACTAAAATGGTGGAATGCTGCAGCTTATCAAAATTCAATATATTTTATTATTCTTCTCTGTGCTTTGCTAACTTTCAAATATATTTCAAAACCAAAGATTCCCCAATTCTCTTTCTATAGCTGTGAAATGGGGCAAGGTAGGAGCTTGAATTGGGAGATGCTGAGTTAGAGTAAGCATAGCCGGGAAAGAGACAGGAGGGAGTCCTTCTCTAGTGGTCCATTAAGTTTGATGAGCACAAACCTAGAAATCTTAAACAGAAATTCATTATATGTCATTAGATTCCGTTAAGTCTAGTCATTGTGATACTTCATCATTTCTTACAGGAAAAGTCTATTTCTTTTTATCTAACATTGAAGCCCTTCCTGATTTTTCCCACCAAAGCTAGAATAGCTCTCAGTTTCAAAAGTATACTCACCTTTCTCAGAAACATATCTTTAAAATACATCTGACCTTTTCAGTAAGAAAGTGATTTTTCTTTCTGTGATGCATAGTCTAGTGAATATGTTTTTGTATACTTCTATTCATGAGAAAAATTATTTGAGTAACAAACCTGATATTTTTAGGAAATCAAATAAAATTATTTTGTAATGATATATGGTATAATCACCCAAAAAATCACTTTATAAGGCTTGAATGGAAAATAAATGACATAAATTAATACTCCTAAAAATACAGTTTGTTAATATTTCTAGAATCATTGATATTTTGAAATCTTCCCTCGTTAAAAAAAAAACGTTCTGACATAAGCAGGACTTGTATTCTTTCGAAGTTTACACTGTTGTACAGCTGGGTCATAGTTGACATGTGTTTTAGAATATGTGGAAAGGTGAATATAATACAACTACAAAGTGTAAACCAACCCTAGACTAAAAGTCCCTACATCACTGGAAAATGGCCTTTCTGAGAAGTGGTATTAATGTTGTTTTTATGTGTATCATTTTAATAAGTATTTTTAGCAGTTTGATTTGTAATAATCTTAAACTTTAAAACATATATGAATAGCGAAAATATGCTCTAATGACCCTCCTTTAAATAAATTCAACAGTTGTTAATATTTTATCTATGTTTGAGCTTTTTTCTTACCTCTATCTTTCTCACTCTCCTTTATAGGAACACAAAAACTCAGACACATAAACAGAGTAGACTATGTAGAGATATCATTTTGTTATAAATCTATGAATTATTTACAAATATTAAAGAGGATTATATAATTGTAAAAGTATAACATGAATCCCAAAATTTCCTTTATGGTAATTTTCTTGACCCAGTTTGCAATACAGGACCATACCACATTGCAATTGAATATGATGTTTTATTCATTCATCAATAAGGAAATAAGTATTGAAAGATTTAAAAATGAGAATTCATGAGTAGATGTTACCAAAAGAAAGGAAGGCTTAGAGGTTGTATTTTATTTTTTAGTCAATTATTTATAAATTAATTAATTTAAAGAAAGGATCCTATGTGTTTTAAGGTGGCCTCACTTCACTACACAGTTGCCAATGGCTTTAAAGCTCGTGACTCATCTGACTCTTCTGAAATCTGGGTTTACAGATGAGCACTTTTAAGCTGGGTTCTTATCATATTGAACATTGAACCCAAGACTTCCTGGGTTACCTATACTCCATGAAGAGTCAAGTGTTAAATAGCTGTCTATAACTGGTAGATACGCTCATTGAAAAGAAGTAAAGACTTGAGAGCTCAAATCTATCCAGTGGATTGATCCACTGTTTGATTCACAATATGATGACTGTGTATAAGGAGTTGAAGTTACAAAGAGAAATCTGATTTAGGGAAGTAAATCAAAGGGGTTTTGAAGGATATATCTGTTCCTATGTAGCTTCCTTCTTTCTCTAGGCTACTGTGTGGAGAAGTGTCTCCTCTGTCATGGTTGTTTCCTGCCACAAGTTTACAGTGCAGAAATCAACCACATACATATTGAACTGCTTAGAGAAGGAAATATTTCATTAATTATTTTGTCACATCTCTCAAGTACCTATCACAGGGATGAAAAACAAATTAAACTAGGACAGATAGGCCTTTACTGCATTAGAATTCAATATAGAATCCTAGTGAAAGAAATAGAATTAGAAAATCATTTTGAGTCCATCAGAATAGCAATCAATTCAAATATAAATCATAATTGAAACAATATTTTAGGGAAAATTTTTAAGACTCATATACTATTTAAATAGTCTAAAACAAGTTTATTCATTACACAATAATTTCAAAGAGAAAATAGCAGTGTTAGAGTATAAACTTCGGCAAGCACATTTAGCAACCAAAATGAACATCACCAACAACACCACAGATTGACATGATGTCCTTCTGAACTGGGAAATTATGACTTCTGATATATTCCTGCCAAAATCTATAACTAGGCTCCAGCCATGAAGAAATGTAGGCATTGGCTTAAGGGATAAAATGTTAAGGCAGGTAAGCCTTAATGTGTCCAACAGACTTCTAAGTACAAAAAAGTATGCCAGAAAAAAACAGAAGCAAAATTAAAAAAATAAATCTAAGATATGGCTATTAACTTTTGGGAATTAAGTATATCAAATTGGATTATACTAACAACAACAACAAAAAAAAGAGTAGTTGAACCAGTATGCAATACCACCAGCAATGGAGGAGTGTTCCCCTTTCTCCACATCCTCACCAACATGTGTTGTCACCTGAAGTTTTGATCTAGTCTTTCTGATGGATGTAAGGTGGAATCTAGGGGTCATTTTGATTTGCATTTCTCTGATCACTAAGGACTTTGAACATTCCTTTAGGTGCTTTTCAGACATTCGAGATTCCACTGTTATGAAATTTCAGCTTAGTTCTATACCCCAGTTTTTGTTTTTGTTGGTTTTTTTTTTATGTTTGAATTTTTTGGTGGTTAGCTTCTTGAGTTCTTTATATATTTTCAATATTAGCCCTCTATCAGATGTAGGGTTAGTGAAGAATTTTTTCTCTCAATATGTAGAATGCCTATTTGTCTTATTGACAGTGTCCTTTGCCTTACAGAAGCTTTTCAGTTTCATAATATCCCATTTATCAATTCTTGAGCTTAGAGCATGAGCCATAAGATCCCATTTACCAATTCTTGATCTTAGAGCATGGAATTCATTATAAGAAATTTCCCCCTGTGCTAATGAGTCCAAGGCTCTTTCCCAATTTCTCTTCTACTAGATTCAGTGTATCTGATTTTATGTTGAAGTCCTTGATCAATTTGGACTTGAGCTTTGTGCAAAGTGACAAGCATAGGTCTATTTTTATATTTCTACATGCAGACAGCAAGTTAAACAAGCACCATTTATTTTATTTTTTTTATTAACTTGAGTATTTCTTATATACATTTCGAGTGTTATTCCCTTTCCCGGTTTCCGGGCAAACATCCCCCTAATCCCTTCCCCTTCCCTTCTTTATGGGTGTTCCTGCCCCATCCTCCATTCCCCGCCCTCAACAATCACAATCATGGGGGTTCAGTCTTAGCAGGACCCAGGGCTTCCCCTTCAGCACTGGTGCTCTTTTTAGGATATTCATTGCTACCTATGAGGTCAGAGTCCAGGGTC